>NW_023503262.1:0-54932 GCF_009873245.2 Balaenoptera musculus
ATTTGGATTTTCAGAATCTCTATGAACAGTGCACATTCTTTTAAAGTTGTATCAACTCTGATAACATTTACTAGGGAAGAGCGAGATGAGATGGAATGGGGGTAAAGGAGGGTCTATGGTGACCAGTGCCCACAGTTATATGTATGACTAGTTAACACTTAACACCTGAATTATCAATATCCCAGAATACTGCTGCTGAATTGCAAATTACCTTCCCTCCATGCTGGCTGTCTTGGAGGTAAAACAAAAGGATACTCAAATGTGAAGTAATATTCCTAAAAGCAAAACATTTGCCTTGAAATTCTGAGTAAATTGGAAATATTCAATGACTTGGCACTAGGGAAAAAGTTAAAGACATGATAATGTATTAACAAGATGGAATAAATTTCCTACGGTAGGGAAACCAACTAGTTTTTTCTTGTCCATAGTTCAATACTGATCACATATAACTTAAAGATTTTGATTTTTAAAGAGTGTTTGTTATTATATTCCAAATTTAACAGTTAACCGTTTTTTGTGTCATAATCACAGAAATAATCATAAAGTGTTAGTGTATTTCTTTCCAGGTTTTTAGATGTGTGTGTGTGTGTGTGTGTGTTTTAATTTAGAAAACTGTAAACACTGTATTATTGCAGTGCTTCTTCTCACTCTACCACACAACCTCCCTTTTAGATGATAGGTTTCTAAGGATGGGTGACTGGTTGTTTTATAGTTGATGTGGTGCCTGTGCTACTTTCCACACAACCAAATTTCCATTTAAAAAACTTTCTTGATAATAATGAGGGAAAAGAAGAGGACGGGAAGAGGAGAAGAAATGGGAGTAGAAGGAGGAGAAAGAAAACAGGGAAGAAATTCTTCTCATTGGGCTAAAAGACCTATGGTAGAGAGTCACAAAAATTGGAAGGTCCCAGAAGGTGCTTTGCGTAGAGGATGGAGCAAGGAGCTTAAGTAGAAAGTAAAGAAAAGATGTTCCTTCCCTCAGTAAATATTATGTAAATATTTAACCACTACAATTTGTCTGTGTGTGCCTGTGTTTGATTAAAACATATTTCATTTAAAATGGACTGAAGGTAGAAGGTTCAAATAACATATGAAGTTTCAGGCTCATGTGTCAGTCCCATAGTTCTATAATTATGAATCCTACATTGCTTGTTTCTGTTTTTAATTCTATAATTAGAAAATTATTTTTCCTCTTCTGATAAATATAATACAAGCTCATTTTAGAAAATTTAGAAAGTAAGAAACTTGTAGTAGATAATAAAACCACTAGCAATCTCACCATTCTGAGAGAACTAATGTGAATATATTGATGCCTTCCCTTCTTTTCCTCTTTGGGTGTGAACAACAAATAGAGATTTTGAAAAATTGAGATCACATAGTATTGACTCTTCCATACCTGCCTTTTTTCCCCATTTAGGTTCCTATCAAAAGGATCTTCCCATGTCAATAAATAGTCTTCAGAATTACCATTTTAATGATTATTCACTGATATTTAAGTGATTTGAATAATTTAATAATAATAAATGAATAAAAATAAAAGATAGAATCATTCATGTGACTTGTTTGCAAATTTTGCTTTATAGCCATATAAGAAGTTTTCAAACCAAAAGGGAAATACCTGATTACATTACACAAAATTAAACATTGCCATGAAGTATCCAATATATACTAGGAACCCAAATTTGTTTTCTTTTTCCTAATCTCTCCTATGTACACACACACACCACACACACACACCTCTAACTTGCATAGACAAAGTGTAAAAGGTGACAAAGACTCTCTCTTTGACCAAACTTTAGACAATTTCCTCTAAGCCCTCTTTTTGACTAGGCCTTTTCAAAATTGTCCTCAAGCTTACCTGGTTTGATTTTAGTAAGAATCCTGCTAAGCCAGTTTAGAGAGAACCCTCCTACCCTTGATATCTGATCAAATTCCTCACCCCCCCACCATCCCCCAGGTGATAGCTGATCACCCTGGCCTGTCTTCAGCAAGAATCCTTTTAAATCAGTTTAGCAAGAATTACTCCTATCCTTGATGTCTTCTGTTAGTAATTTTCCATCCACTTACCCCTCCAACCTGCTCCTTGGCTATAAATCCTCACTCGTTCTTGTACTTGGAGTTGAGCCAGATCTCTCTCCCCTATTGTAACAGTCTTAATACCTATCACAATAGTCCTGAATAAAGTCTTCCTTACCATTTTAATGAGTGTCAGATTAATTTTTCTTTAACAAAGGTTAAATAACACAGAGCCAGTAGTTGCTACACCTGGAGTTGTGGAATTTGGAGTAATTTCAATGCTTTGTTTTTCTATTCATTTATTAGTATTTCCTAACTATATTTTCACAATTCATATTCAATTTGCATAATTAGAGACATGAATAAATAAATGTATGAATAAATGAATGAATTAGAGGAGAATAAAGAAGAAGCCCAAGTCTTTCCAATAGTAAACAACTCATCTCCCTGCAGAAAGAGCTCAACTCACCAGAGAGATTCAGGTAGTTTGGCCACAGTAAAATAATCTGCTACTTTCAGTGTCTTCTGTCCATAGCAGGCCCCAGTTAGCTTACACTTTTTCTTTGGAAATATGGCTTAAGTATCTTGCACACCCTAAGGATTTCAAAACACTCGCTGTCCATCATCTAATTTCTAGATGACAAGTAGACTAAAATTTTTGGATGTCTATCATCCTAGAAATGTTACCAGCTGGCTTCAACTTTGAGAAAGGAAACTTGTTTTCAGAAAATTAAGAAGGCTAAGACACATATTCTCATGATATCCAAATGCAATGACGGAAACACAAATAACACTATTGAACTGTTTCTGTTTAAACTTACAGTTCTAGTTGCAATGACTATATTGTTCCAAATGAAAACATGACTTATGCACATTATAATTATACACAAAGTAGTTAGAAAAGTTTTTTATTTGGCATGAAGTAACAATTCAATAACTACTGCTCTTTCCTTGAAAAAGTTTCTTCCCCTAAATTTCCATAAGGACAAATACAAATTACCAATTTCCAAACAGTGCAGGTTGCTTTAGCTTATCTTTCATTTAACTATGGAAAATTATGCCTCTTTTATAAATATCATGGAACTTTAATTAGCTGACAATAAAAGTCCTACATAGCCCTATAATATTTCTAATTTTTAAAGAATGGAATAAAATCAGAAAAACAGGTTGACAAGTATTGGATGCACACTTTCTGGCAGTTTATTTTTTATCTATCTATGTCTGTCTGTCTATCTATCTATCTAGACACACCCTTTAGCTGTGTGGCACATGAAAGTAGATACTCCAAACATGGGGCAAATTAAATCACATGAATCTATTTCAAAATATTAAGTTTAGAGAAATTAATCCATGGGTTTCCAAAAAAACCAAAATCTCCAGTGAATTGACTAAATTGTCTTCTGATGACAACATAGCTGATACAAATATGTCCCCCTTGGAATCTGCATAACAGAATGAAGGAAATGGAAAGTCAATGAGGCCCTAGGTTTGGCTTCTTTATGCATAGATGTCAAGTGCTTTCACTCGGCTTTTAAATCCCCAGTATACTCATACCACCTCACCACCAAAAACAACTATCCCACTAATTGACCTCCCAATAAAATCCTCTAAAAAATAAACAAATGGACATTTGTTTCCACAGACAAAGTCACACCAGTCTTACATCTTACATAGATTATATTTAATGGATGTTCCTATTATTAAACACATACGAATAAAAAATGAAAACTCTATTACTTACAAATTTAGCTAATTTTTCATGTTATAACTTCCCTGTCCTTTATGGCCTTACTATCATTTAAAGTCAAAATGAACTTTTAGAAAATAAAAGACCATTTATTTCTAACTTACAGATAGAAACTACTTATTTTTCCAAAAGCACCCCCAATCTTTTTCAAAGTGTGTTTTATAAATGCCGTTTTGTTTGGAGCTTGAGAATTTTATTGTAAAATCTTCACAGCATATTTTCTCCTCTAGCTTCTCCACCTGGAAAATGATGCCTTGGGTCATAAGGTCAATCAGTAGTAATACTGGAAATAAATCACTGATCTCTTGAGTCCCTTCCTATGTTCTATTTAGACAAGTTAAATTTATAAAAATCATCTAGGAAAATTTATCAAAATAATTCCAAATACAGGAAAAATTGCTACATAGCATAAATCTGAGAAAAGAAAAGCAGCTACTGACACCAGGAGCTGGTCTGGCACACAAGTAGTTCTTGGTGCTCTCCTGTTGAATATAAATAATCTTACACCACCAACATAAGAGAATGCCACTCTGTGACCATAATGAACTGAGATAAAAAGGACACACTTAGTAATAGTGTCTGAACACAGAAAAATACATGGACATTTTCCAAAGCACAAAAATGACCGAACATGCCCCTATCCTGGCCAACATGAGTAAATGATGTTACTTTACCAATTAGTTTTTGCCTCATTTTAATCGCCCTTATTTTTAGATAACACATTTTAAAAGTATGAAGTCATAGAATTGCCTCCACCTCCTGACATCACCCAATCCAGAGTAAAGCCTAGCTTGCTTAAATCTTCTCCCTAATCACCTAAAACAAATGCAAATCCTATAATAAATCCTTTTGAACATCCACTGTATGAGGGTGTTCAAGACAACTCAGACTTTTGCTACTGATCATAGGACTCAGCATATAGTCATAGTGACAGCCAAAATGTATTATAGTAAAGGATACAAATCAAAATCAGCAAAGGGAATAGGCCTATGAGTCAAAGGCTAGAGGAGACCAAGAGCTTCCAAGAGTCTTTTTTGAGGGATGTCTCACCATACGCACTTAATTTCCCCAGTAATGAATTTCTCCAGCAGTGAGCTGGGAAGCTCACTAGAGACTGAGTGACCAAGGTTTTTATTGGAGGTTGGTCATGTAGGCCCCTAATGTGGCCTTCCATAGGGGACTTTCTGCCCCAGTCTGGTCCAATTAATTCAGTTTAGTCCTTGGTTTTTTAAGAAGACTGTCTGAATGTGATCAGTTCCAAACAGTTTTGCTTGTCCATGACACCAGATCATCTGCTTTGTGAGTGTGAAGGACATCTGGATGTGCTCTGCATGGAAAATGTAGCAGGATACCCCCTGCTGTCTCATAGTCAGCATGGTCAGGTGTGAACTTAGGCTCCATAGTCAGTTTGAATTCAAAACACTCTGAGCAACTGAGAAGATAACATTGGTGCTTTTATTGAGGGGAGGGAAGGTTTCAGGTACAGCTCTGAAAAACAAAGGTCTCTAATTTCTTATCCATCCACCCATCCTGAACCCCACTCTCATGTTTCCCTGGGTACCTGTATTTTTTTCTGGGTTATTATAAAATCAGTGTGTCTTATTCAGTAATCATAATTTACATTTCTCCCATATTTTCATCTCATCCAGATCATTCACCTGGATGAGTTTTATGAAAGAAGGACAAAAACATTTTCACAGAAAAACAATTTTATGTGACTTAACCAGATCATGTTCTGACCAAATCCTTAATTTTCAAAAAAATTCAAAGTGTGTTTATATAATGTTTAATCAATTTGTCCTGATCATTTATCCAGTGAGAAGCCACAAAAAGAGCAATGCCATTCTGGAGACATCTGTATTGAATAAACAAAGTACTTTACTAAGGTGTGAGTACCAAGAGAAAGGTGAGAGAAGTAGAGTCAGGCTACCAGTCTACTGTTGCAAAGTGCAACTAATCCAGAAAGTCAAACACTGCAAGCCATCAACATCCAGCTGTGGATTAAAAATGTTGCCTACCATATAAGTAAACAAAAGATGTTGCAGCCATCAAGCCATCAGCACTGCAGCCACCTACTATACCCAGAGGGGCTTCAGGATGGAGAAAAGCAGGATCTGGCCCTGGGTAGTTAAGATGAATAACAAAGGAATGATTTCAATTAGCTCAAACTCTTGCATCTTCCCATACATAGAAGAGCACTAAATTCATTAACTTGAGATGTCTGGTTTTCTTTAATTAACAGTAATCTGTTGATGCTCCGACTACCTGGTTTTTGTTGCAAAAACCCTTATACATCCTGGCTCCTCCCTTACCTCGTCAGAGCAGTCCCTCAGAGCTATCTGAGAGGCTGTCTTCTGGGCTTAAGTCCTCAGTTTTGTCTGCCAAAGAAACCCCATAATTCTCAACTTTAAGGTTGTGCATTTTTTCAGTCGACACAACCATCTCCACTAAAGGGTCAAATGTCCAATCTGTCATGAGTAGGTAGAGGAATCACAGTCCTGTGCTATGCTCTACTCCAACTTGCAGCTTTCAACTTTAATAACAAGTTAAGAATGCAATTATTTCTGTGTGTGTGATACGAACATACCTCAATAAGGTGGTTTCTTTTAAAAATGCAACTAGTCTCCGTGTAAGAAATAAAGAGTCATTCAATAGCTCAATTTTAGGAGGTCCCATTAGATGATAAGCCCTTTTCTGTGGGCATTTTTATGTTACCCAAATGGTGCACCCAACATCCAGGATATTTTCATAGTTGATGGCCCCACAGAGGGGTGTTCTGAATCTGCAACATGCAAAAAATCCTCAACAAAATACTAGTAAACAGAATCCAACAGCACATTAAAAGGATCATACACCATGATCAAGTGGGGTTTATTCCAGGAATGCAAGGATTCTTCAATATACGCAAATCAATCAACGTGATACACCACATTAACAAATTGAAGGAGAAAAAACATATGATCATCTCAATAGATGCAGAGAAAGCTTTCGACAAAATTCAACACCCATTTATGATAAAAGCCCTGCAGAAAGGAGGCATAGAGGGAACTTTCCTCAACATAATAAAGGCCATATATGACAAACCCACTGCCAACATCATCCTCAATGGTGAAAAACTGAAACCATTTCCACTAAGATAAGGAACAAGACAAGGTTGCCCACTCTCAACACTATTATTCAACATAGTTTTGGAAGTTTTAGCCACAGCAATCAGAGAAGAAAAAGAAATAAAAGGAATGCAAATCGGAAATGAAGAAGTAAAGCTGTCACTGTTTGCAGATGACATGATACTATACATAGAGAATCCTAAAGATGCTACCAGAAAACTCCTAGAGCTAATCAATGAATTTGGTAAAGTAGCAGGATACAAAATTAATGCACAGAAATCTCTTGCATTCCTATACACTAATGATGAAAAATCTGAAAGTGAAATTAAAAAAACACTCCGATTTACCATTGCAACAAAAAGAATAAAATATCTAGGAATAAACCTACCTAAGGAGACAAAAGACCTGTATGCAGAAAATTATAAGACACTGGTGAAAGAAAGTAAAGATGATACAAATAGATGGAGAGATATACCATGTTCTTGGATTGGAAGAATCAACATTGTGAAAATGACTATACTACCCAAAGCAATCTACAGATTCAATGCAATCCCTATCAAACTACCAACGGCATTTTTCACAGAACTAGAACAAAAAATTTCACAATTTGTATGGAAACACAAAAGACCCCGAATAGCCAAAGCAATCTTGAGAACGAAATATGGAGCTGGAGGAATCAGGCTCCCTGACTTCAAACTATACTACAAAGCTACAGTAATCAAGACAGTATGGTTCTGGCACAAAAACAGAAATATAGATCAATGGAACAGGATAGAAAGCCCAGAGATAAACCCACGCACATATGTTCACCTTATCTTTGATAAAGGAGGCAAGCATATACAGTGGAGAAAAGACAGCCTCTTCAACAAATGGTGCTGGGAAAACTGGGCAGGTACATGTAAAAGTATGAAATTCGAACACTCCCTAACAAGATACACAAAAATAAACTCAAAATGGATTAAAGACCTAAATGTAAGGCCAGAAACTATCAAACTCTTAGAGGAAAACATAGGCAGAACACTCTATGACATAAATCATAGCAAGATCCTTTTTGACCCAGCTCCTAGAGAAATGGAAATAAAAACAAAAATAAACAAATGGGACCTAATGAAACTTCAAAGCTTTTGCACAGCAAAGGAAACCATAAACAAGACCAAAAGAAAACCCTCAGAATGGGAGAAAATATTTGCAAATGAAGCAACTGACAAAGCATTAATCTCCAAAATTTACAAGCAGCTCATGCAGCTCAATAACAAAAAAACAAACAACCCAATCCAAAAAGGGCAGAAGACCTAAATAGACATTTCTCCAAAGAAGATATACAGATTGCCAACAAACACATGAAAGAATGCTCAACATCATTAATCATTAGAGAAATGGAAATCAAAACTACAATGAGATATCATCTCACACCGGTCAGAATGGCCATCATCAAAAAATCTAGAAACAATAAATGCTGGAGAGGGTGTGGAACAAAGGGAACACTTTTGCACTGTTGGTGGGAATGTAAATTGATACAGCCACTATGGAGAACAGTATGGAGGTTCCTTAAAAAAATAAAAATAGAACTACCATACAACCCAGCAATCCCACTACTGGGCATATACCCTGAAAAAACCATAATTCAAAATTAGTCATGTACCAAAATGTTCATTGCAGCTCTATTTACAATAGCCAGGACATGGAAGCAACCTAAGTGTCCATCATCGGATGAATGGATAAAGAAGATGTGGCACATATATACAATGGAATATTACTCAGCCATAAAAAGAAACGAAAGTGAGTTATTTGTAGTGAGGTGGATGGAGTTAGAGTCTGTCATACAGAGTGAAGTAAGTCAGAAAGAGAAAAACAAATACAGTATGCTAACACATATATATGGAATCTAAGGGGAAAAAAAAGGTCATGAAGAACCTAGTGGCAAGACGGGAATAAAGACACAGACCTACTAGAGAATGGACATGAGGATATGGGGAGGGGGAAGGGTAAGCTGTGACAAAGTGAGAGAGTGGCATGGACATATATACACTACCAAACGTAAAATAGATAGCTAGTGGGAAGCAACCGCATAGCACAGGGAGATCAGCTTGGTGCTTTGTGATTACCTAGAGGGGTGGGATAGGGAGGGTGGCAGGGAGGGAAATGCAAGAGGGAAGAGATATGGGAACATATGTATATGTATAACTGATTCACTTTGTTATAAAGCAGAAAGTAACACACCATTGTAAAGCAATTATTCTCCAATTAAGATGTTTAAAAAATAAATAAATAAATAAATCTGCAACAGTATCAGAGTCTGTGTTCTCCTTTTTGAGTGGAGCAATTTCTTCCAGTTTTAGTTCAGCATAGTTAATGCTGAGACTGAAGCAGTTCACAGCAAACAGTATTAGGTTTCAGATATAGAGTTAAGTACAGGCAATTAGCATTTGTGAATTCAGGATTCCAACCAAGGAAGAGACTTTTCTTCGGCATCAGAAAACAAGCTGTGTTGCAGGACCATAGAGTTGTGTTCCAAGTTCAAGGGTCAAGCAAGGCTTTGCAAAGCCCTTTTTATCTTGTCAGGCTTAGAATCCAAATTGACCTCAAAAGTGCACACATCAGGACAAAATTTCAACAGACTCTAATGGTCAGACATTTGATTTCCACAAGGGCTTATTAGCTGACTAAAAACTCAGTTTTAGAAAAATATAGAGGAACAAGGATAAGAGTGACATTGAAACATCTCTTCAAAAACCGTTAAAATAAGAAGAAAGTAGAGTGAGATATATAAATTGTTGAAAGAAAAAAATCACCCCAAATCCACCAACCTAGAACTTTGTTAGCAAAATTAACATTCAAAAATGAAGGAAAAATAAAAATTTTTCTCAGGCAAACAAAAATTGAGGGAATTTGTCACCAGTAAACTTGCCTTGCAATAAGTGCTAGAAAACGTTCTCCAGAGAGAATGAAAATGATATAGCTCAGTAACCTGTCCTATATAAAGATAGAGTGTTCAAGAAGGAATAAATAAAGGTGAAATAAAACCATTTGTTTTTCTTATTATTAATTCATTTAACAGATAACAGTTTGTTTAAAATAATAATAGCTACAATGTATTGGGTGATTATAGGTTATGGAAAAGTGAAATGAATGACAGCATAATAAAGAATGATAGGGAAGAATTGGAACACTGTTACATAGTACCTGAACTATCTATGAAACAGTATAATGTTATTTGAACATAGACCTAAATTAGTTGTAAATGTATATTGTAAACTCTAGGGCAAACACTAAATTAAAATAAATAGAATTATAATAGATATGTTGAAAGGAGAGAATATGGAATCACATAAAAAGCCCAATTAAACCACATAAGGTTAAAGGTGAGTGGAAGACAAAGAAAAAAAAAGAAACAAAGAACAAGGAGAGTGAATAGAAAGCAGCTACACGTATGGTACATATTATTTCAACCATATCAATAACCACTTTAAATATGAATTGTTTAAAAACACTCTCTTAGTCTTTTTGGGTTACTATAAGAAAAGTAGGGACTTCCCTCGTGGTCCAGTGGTAAAGAATCTGCCTTCCAATGCAAGGAGCATGGGTTCAATCCCTGGTCAGGCAACCGAGATCCCACACGCAGTGGGGCAACTAAGCCCACATGCCACAACTACTGAGGTCGTGCGCCTCAATGAGAGAGCCTGCATGGTGCAAACTACAGAGCCCACACACTCTGGAGCCCACATGCCACAACTAGAGAGAGAAAACCCACACACCACAACTAAAGAGAAGCCTGCACGCCACAATGAAAGGTCTCACATGCCTCAACAAAGATCCCACGTGCTGCAACTAAGACCCAACACAGCCAAAAAAAAAAAGAAAATAAATATTTTTTAAAAAACATCCATTGATAGTTCTTAATTCAATCTTAACAAAAAAAAAAAAGAAAAGAAAAGTATGATAAACTGGGTGGATTATAAAAACAAACATTTATTTCTCACAGTTGTGGAGGCTGTAAGTCCAAGATCATGGTACTGGAAGATTTGGTGTCTGGCAAGAGCATGCTTCCTGGTCCATAGGTGGACATCTTTTCACTGTAACTTCATGTGGTGGAAGGGACAACTGACTTTTCTCAGACCACCTTTATAAGGGCACTAATTTAATTCATGAGGGCTCTGCAATCCCAAACAAAATCCCAGCAAGTTATATTGTGGATATTGACAAACTTATTCTAATATTGATATGAAATGACAAAATAGACAACACAATGCTGAAAAAGAACAAAGTTGGATAATGGATATTGCCCATCTTTAAAATATGAGATAAAGCTACAGGTAACAATTTCTGTAAAAAATGCCATTGAGATTTTGATGGGGATTATACTGAATTTGTAGATTGCTTTGGGTTGTATAGACACTTAAACAATATTAAGTCTTCCATTCCATGAACACAGGATGTATTTCCATTTCTTTGTGTCTTCTTTAATTACTTTCAGCAATGTTTTATAATTTTCAGCATACAAATTTTCTCCTCCTTTGTTAAGTTTATTTCTAAGTATTTTATTCTTTTTGGTACTACTGTAAATGAGATTGTTGTCTTAATTTCCTTTTCAGAAAGTTTCTTATTAGTGCATAGAAACACAACCAAATTTATGTTAATTTTGCATCTTCACCTTTGCTAAATTTTTTATTAGTTTTATCAATTTTTTTTGTGGAGTCTAGGGTTTTCTACATAAGATCACATCATCTGCAAACATATAATTTTTACTTCCTCCTTTGCAATTTGGTTGCCTTTTCTTTCTTTTTCTTGTCTAATTGCTTGTGCTAGAACTTCCAATGCTATTTTGAATAGGAGTGATGAGAAAAGGAGCACTCTTTCCTTGTACCAGATCTCAGAGGAAAAACTTTTAAGTTTTTCCCTGTTGAGTTTGATATTAGCTGTGGGCTTGTTATATATGGCTTTTATTATGTTGAGATACGTTTTCTCTATACCCAGTTTGTTGAGAGTTTTTATTATGAATGGATATTGAATTTTGCCAAATACTTTTTCTGCATTTGTTGAGATATCATGTGATTTTTATCCTTCATTTTGTTAATGTTGTGTATAGCATTAACTGATTTGCTTATGTTGAACCCTCCTTGCATCCCAGAGATAAATCTCACTTGACTGTGGTGTGTGATCCTTTTAATGTGCTATTGAATTTGGTTTGCTAGTATTTTGTTGAGGATTTGTACATCTATGTTCATCACGGTTATTGGTCTGTAGTTTTACTTTCTTGTGATGTCTTTGTCTGGCTTTGGTGTCAGGGCAATGCTAGCCTTGTAAAATGAGTTTGGAAATGTTCCCTCATTTTCAATTTTTGGAAGAATTTGAGAAGGATTGGCATTAATTATTGAAATGTTTGTTAGAATTCACAAGTGAAGCCATCTGGTCTTGGACTTTTCTTTGTTGGGAGGTTTTTCACCTATGATTCATATGGAACCAAAAAAGACCCCAAATAGCTAAAGCAATTTTGAACAAGGAAAACAAGGCTGGACATATCACACTTCTTCATTTCAAAATATACTACAAAGCCACAGTAGTTAAGACAGTGTGTACTGGAATAAAAACAGACATACAGACCAATGCAACAGAATAGAAAGCACAGAAATAAACCCACAGATATAGTCAACTGATCTTCAACAAAGGATCCCAAAAATACACAATGGGGAAAGACTAGCTTCTTCAACAATGTTGGGAAAACTGATATCTACTTGGAGAAAAATTGTATTGGACCCCTACCTTACATGATACACAAAATACAACTCGAAAGGGATTAAAGACTTAAACAGAAAACCAGAAACTGTAAAACTCATTGAAGAAAACATAGGAGAAAAACTTTTTGACATTCGTCTTGGAAGTGATTTCTTTGCCACAGGCTATGACACCACAAGCACAGGAAAAAGCAAAAATCAACAAATGGGATTGCATCAAACCAAAAATCCTGTGCACAACAAAGGAAACAATCAACTGAGTGAAAATACAACCTACTGAATGGAAGAAAATATTTTCAAAACATACATCTGGTAAGGGATTAATATTCAAAATACATGAGGACTTATACAACTAAAAACAAAGTAAGGTGGTAAGGGAGAAAGTTAGGGACAAAAAAGTATGACATACAGGAAACAACAAAATAGCAAAATCTAAGCTATTTTCCTAACAGTAATTATTTCATGTAAATGGATTAAACTCCTCAATGAAAGAAGCACAGTTTGGCAGAATGGATATAAAAAAATGATCCCACTATATGCTGACTGTAAAGACTCTCTTTATATCTAAAGACATACTTAGGTTGAAAGTAAAATAGTCTAAAACATATTCCATGCGTATAATAACTAAAAGAAAGCAGGGTACCTATATTAATATCAGATAAAAGAGACATTAATTTAAAAAATGTTTCAAGAGACACAAAAGGAAGGGTCTTATATATCAATAAAAGGGTCAATTCACCAAGAAGATAAAACAAACATATATATATAACCAGAACTCTAAATAAATATGACAGTGGTGTCATTGAAGAAATAGATAGTTCTATAGTAATAGTAGGAATCGTCTTAAAACCCTACCTTCAATAATAACACCAGACAGAAGATTAATAAAGAAATAGAGGACTTGAACAACACTATAAACCAATTGCATGTAATAAGCTTATATAGAACACTTCACCCAACAAGAAGCAGAACATACTTTTTCTTAAGTGTACATGGAAGAGTCTCTAGTATAGCTCTTATGTAAGGACACAAAACAAGTCTTAGTAAATTTAAAAAGATAGAAATCACACAAACTATCTTTTCCAATCACAATGGAATGAAACAAAAAATAAAACCAATAGGAGAATGAAAAGGGAAATACACAAATATGTGGATATTAAACAATATACTCTGTAAAAAATGGGTCAGAGAAGAAATCATAAGGGAAATTAGAAAATATCTTGAGACAAATGAAAATGAAAAGACATTCCAAAATTTATGGGATGGATTAAAGCAGTGCCAAGAGGGAATTTATTGCTTTAAATGCTTACTTTACAAAAAGAAGAGCTATCTCAAATCAATGACTTAACATTACATCTAAAGGAATTTGAAAAAGAACTAACTAAAACTAAAACTGGCAGAAGGAAATAAAGATTAGTGCAGAGATAAAGTATTGAAGGAAAAAAAACAGAGAAAATCAATGAAACCAAAAGTTGGACTTTAAAATAAATCAATAAAATTGACAAAACTTCAGGTAGGCTGAATAAGAAAAAAAAGAGACAATACTCACATTACTAAAATTATAATAAAAATGAAAGAGAGGACTTTTGACTACCAATTTTATAGGAATTAACAAGATTATAAGAGAATTCTATGAACAATGATACATCAACCAATTAGATAACCCAGATGAAATGGACAAACTCTTAGGGGTATATAACATACCAAGACTGAATCATGAAGTACTAGAAAATCTGAATAGACCTATAACCAGAAAGGAGATTGAATCAGTACTCAAAATCTTCCCAATGAAGAAAAGTCTAGGACCGGATATCTTCAC
Organism: Balaenoptera musculus; assembly: GCF_009873245.2. NCBI lineage: Eukaryota > Metazoa > Chordata > Mammalia > Artiodactyla > Balaenopteridae > Balaenoptera > Balaenoptera musculus. The sequence continues at coordinate 14,422 of NW_023503262.1, forward strand.
TGGTGAATTCTACCAAACATTTAAAGAAATAATACCAATCCTTCTCAAACTCTTCTAAAAAATTGAAGAGGAGGAAACACTTACTAACTCATTTTAGCAGGACAGCTTTACTCTGATACCAAAGAAAGACAAAAACACTACAAGAAGAGAAAACTACAGACCATTATCCCTTATAAATATTGATGCAAAAATCCTCAACAAAGTACCAGCAAAGTGAATTCAGCAATGTTAAAAGGATTATACACCATGACCCAGTGGGATTTATTCCTCAAAATGCAAGTGTTGGCCTGAAACAAACAGACTACCAGATATTTCTCCAGGAAATATGGATTTATTCAGGATCAGCAGAGAATTGCAATTCAGCATCTGCAACCATGGTGAGCCATATGCAAGTCCACACATGGCAAGGAAAAGAGAAGGCTTTAATAAGGAGAAAAAAGAAGGTTAGGAGGGCTATAGTAAACAAAGAGTCCATGGCTTTTCATTGCCTGACACCTTGCCAGAAAAAAAAAGGAGTCTTTCTTCTTCCTGTTGAACTCAGTTATTGTCACAAGGCATGAGAACGCCCCTTCTGGTCTCCCAAATCTATTTAATTTAGGTTTCTGTTCATTAATTTTTCACACCAGGATGGTTCAACATATAAAAATAATCAGTGTTATACACTACATTAACAGAATGAGGAAAAAACTCACATGATCATCTCAAGTTATGAAGAAAAAGCATTTGACAAAATTCAATACACTTTCATGTTAAAAAAAACACTCAACAAACTAGGAATAGAAAGCAATTACTGGAATATATATTATGGGTATAATGAAAAGCCCACAGCAAACATCATAGTGTTGGAAGACTGAAAGCTTTTCTTTTAACATCAGGAACAAGATAAGGATGCTCACTTTCACCTCTTCAATTCAACATATTATTGAAAGTTTTATTCAGTTCAATTAGGCAAGAAAATGAAAACAAAATGGCATTCAAATTTGAAAGAAGTAAAATCACCTCTGTTTACAGATGACACGGTCACATTTGCAGAAACCCCTAAAGATTCCACAATTTTGTTAGAACTAATAATCAAATTCAGCAAAGTTCCAGGATACAAAAATCAATTCACAAAACAGTTACATTTTCATGCACTAGCAATGAACAATTCAAAAGGGAAGTTAAGAGAGCATTCCATAATTCCATTTATAATAGCATCAAAAAGAATAAAATATTTAAGAATAAACCTAACCAAGGAGGTGAGAGATTTGGACACTGTAAACTATGAAATATTGCTGAAAGACAGAAATAAACATAAGGACATCTCATATTCATGGACTGGAAGAATCACTATTGTTAAGATGTCAATACTACCCAAAGCAATCTACAAATTTAATGCAATCCCTATCAAAATACCAATTATAACTTTGTGAAAATAGAAAAATCCATCCTAAAATTCATATGGAATCTCAAAGGACCTTGAATAGCCCAAACAATCTTGAAAAGGAAGAACACTGTTGGATGACTCATATTTCCTCTTATCAAAACCTACTACAAGGCTACACTAATCAAAACAGTGTGAAAATGGCATAAAGACAGACCTACTATAAGAATAGAGTGGACCAATGGAATAGAATAGACTCTTCAGAAATACATCCTCGCATATATGGTCAAATGATATTTGACAAGGTTGCTAAAATAATTCAGTGGGGGAAAGGAGAGTCTTCAACAAATGGTGCTGTAAAAATTGGATATCCACAAGCAAAAGAATGAATTTGGACCCTTATCTTCCACCATATACAAAAATTAACACAAAATGGATCAAATACCTAAATGTAAGAGCTGCAACCATAAAACTCTTAGAATAAAACATAGGGGCAAAGCACTATGACATTGGCATTGGTAATGATTTTTTGGATATGACACCAAAAGCACAGGCAACAAAAGGAAATATAAATTGGATTTCATCAAAATCAAAAAGTATTTTGCATCAAGGATACTACCAATAGAGCTAAAAGGCAACCCTTGGATGGGAGAAAATATTTGCAAATAATATATCTGATAAGGCATTAATATACAGAATATACAAAGAATTTTTATGATTCAACAACAACCAAAAAAAGCCAATTCAAAAATGGATAAAGGACTTGAATAGACATTTCTCCAAAGAAGATATACAAAAGGCCATGAAGCACATGAAAAGATGCTTAACATCACTAATCATTGGGGAAATTCACATCAAAACCACAATGAAATACCACTTTACATCCAATATGACGTCTATTATTGAAGAAAACTACAGAAAATAGTATGTATTGGCAAAGATGTGGAGCAATTTGAACCCCTGTAAAATGGCACAGCCATAGTGGAAAACAGTATGGCAGTTCCTCAAAAAATTAAACATTGAATTATCATATAATCCAGCAATTCCACTTCTGGATATATACCCAAAAGCAGGGTCTCAAACATATTTGTACACCCATGTTCATAGCAGCATTACTCACAATAGCCAAATGGTGGGGGGAAAAAACAAATGTCTATCGACGGTTGAATAGATAAACAAAATGTATTTTACATGTACAATCTAATATTATTCAGCCTTTAAAAAGAAGGAAACTCTAATATATGCTACAATATGGATGATTCTTGAAGACACTGTGCTAAGTGAAATAATTCAGACACAAAAGGACAAATATTGTATGATTCCACTCATACGAGTTACCTGGAGTAGTCAAATTCATGGATACAGATAGTAAAATGGTAGCTTCCAGAGGCTGGGGGCTGGAGGAATGGGGAGTTATTGTATAATGAATACAGAGTTTCAGCTTGGGAAGATAAAAGGCTCTGGAATGAATGGTTGTGATTGTCTCACAATAATGTGAATGTACTTAATATCACTGAACTGCACACTTAAAGTGGTTAAAATTATAAATTTTATATTATGTATATTTTACCAATATAAAAAAAAATGGAGGAAACTGTGTATGTGAGAGGGGGGTAATATGGGAACTTCCTATACTATCTGCTCAATTTTAATGTATATCTTCAACTGTTCTAAAAATAGTCTATTAATACAAAAAATAGGTTATAAATTCTTTAAAAATCTCCTATAATTTAGATGCCCCAAGGACAATCTTATTCCCCCCAAAAAAAAAAATCAATGACAGTAGTACTCTCAATGACTATCAGATTCTACTCCCTGTATTTCGTTTTTCACATTTTAGATTTCCCAGTACCTATGAGATTCTTGGGATTTGCCCTCCATAGGTCAGTACCTTTAATTCCTTTATCTACGAGTTCCTAATGACAGAAATACAATTTAATTTCTCTTTATATATAAGACCACACTAAGAACACAGTAGACACATCCTAAGTCTGAATGAATGAATAAACTATCTAAAGGTAAAACATATAAATGGATTGTGATTTGGAAAAGATAGAAGTACCAGTTTTACAAATATACACTCAAGTTCTGGAAAACCCATGACATAACTTTGGATTGCACACAGATTGCTCAAATTACATGAATAGTTTTTATTGAAATATTATTTCTGAGACTGTACATAAGCAATATACTGTAATTGGTTAAGTTGTTTCTCTTGGGGATGTGCGTTAACAATTCTGAAACATTTATAATGGGATTAAGCAAATAAGTAAATAGATAGTGGATGGTGAGAATCAGATTTTTCACTGTTGGAGTGAGAGGTTACAGAGAAGCAAGGAGATGGGTCTAGAATGATCCATATGGTAACAGATTAGGGTCAGAGAAATTAATATGAAAGCATGTTTAGTTTAATATAGATACTGATGGATGGTAATAGAAATAATTATAGAGATGTGTGTATACAAAGGTTAGCATATATACGTAAATTTCCTAGCTCTGTTTACTGAAAAGGTGTAGAAGCAATGACATCCCAGTAGCACTGAACCCACCAAGTGCTCAGATCTTGATTTCTGACACCATTCTCCAGAAAAAGGAATAAGGTATCCTTGGAGAAATGGCTGATTCTAGGACTGAAATAGGAATATACAAAATTAGTCTGTAGCATCTTGTAATGCCAGGCACATACAAAGATGCAGGTATGCCTAGAGACATAGGAACCAACTCAAAGAGCTACGAATGGCCAAAGCTGGAACAATCTGTGTAACAAAGGAAATAATGTACTATTAGATTATAACCCAAGTCATAAAATACATGTCTATGAAAACATACATACATACATATATACATAAATGGAAGAAGAGATATTCTCTTGCAAAGAAGAATTCTAAATAGTTTATGTAGATACTCCTGATGTAGCATAAATCCCCAACACTTAAGTGTAGACTATGTTTATTAACTTGCTTCCAAAGAGTAACATTATGGAAAGTGGAGGGGGAGAGGGAGTGTAACTTCACAGTGGAGAAACCTAGCAAACACTATCTTAATCAGGTGATCAAGGTTAACATCATCAGTTATATCATTTTGATGGCACTTTTCATCAATACGATGTGATGAGAAAGGCACTTCACCTCTTTAGTCTTCCTCTCCAAAATCCATAAACCTAGTCTAAGCATGAGAGAAACATCAAACAAATCTGAATTGAGGAGCATTATACAAAGTACCTGACTGATTCTCCTCAAAACTGTCAAGGTCATCAAAAACAAAAACACTTGCACATTAAACCTAACCAGGGTGACAGCCTGCTAAAATATAAGATTTAAATAGGCCCCAGTGTCTTATAATACTAACAATGTCCAAGATATAATCAAAAATCACTCAACATATAAAGAACCAGAAGATCACAACTCGAATGAGCAAAACCAATCAACAGATGCCAACACCAACATCACTCAGATGTTGGAATTATCTGATAAGGATTTTAATAAAGCAGCCATCATTAAATGCTTCAAGAAGCAGTTATGAACACTACTGAAACAAATGAATAATAGAAAATCTCAGCAAAGAAATAGAAGTTATAACAATGAATCAAATAGAAATAATAATATTGAAAAAATAAAACAACCAAAATTAAAAACTCACTGGCTGCAGAATGCAAATGGCAGGAAAGAATCAGTGAACTTGAACACAGACAAATAGAATTGACCCAATCTGAACAAAAAGAAAATAGACTGAAAAAAATGAGCAAAACCACAACACCTGTGACAATAATAAAAGATCTAACATGCACGTCATCTGGGTCCCAGAAAGAAAGGAGCAGGAGTGTGGTGCTGAAAAAATATTCAAGTAAATAAAAGCTGAAAAACCCCAAAATCTGGCAAAAAGCATAAGCTTACAGGGTTCACATGATTTTATGTTCTAGTTTTGCACCTGCCTGTGAGTCTATAATTATTTCAAATAAAAATAGAAAAAAAGAAAAAGTGGCATTTAATCACCTCAAATCCTCTTCTGTTTGTGATTACCTCAGGGATATAAAGCTATAAAAGAGTAGCTATAATTTAAGTCCCTATTATGTACAAAGCCGATTATATTATAATGTGATCCTAAGAATCCTAAGAAGTGATGATGATTATTATAATAATAATCACCTAATGTTTTAGGGCTTGTTATGTGCCAGGCATTGTGCTAAGTACTTGACAGTCTTTATCGCAATGAGTTATCAAAACAGTCTTATGACCTAGACACTACTAATTATCTCCATTGTACAGATAAGGAAACTGCTGACAAGTGGAGTTTATTAGTTTGACCCAGGTCACATAATACACAAGTTTCACAATAGGGACAAGAACCCAGATTTTTTTTAAAAATGAGGTTTCAAAACAGCAATAAATTTAAATTAAATCTATGACTAAGTGAGAACTAGGTCACATTACCAAAGTGTAAATTATAGAATATTTAAGAGGAAATGAGATTTAATTCCTGTAATACTTTTACATTGTTAAGCTGCATTAGGAAGTTTTCTTAAAAAGCTTCAGCCTAGCTGTTACCATATACTCTAAGTCAATCAAGTAACAAACCTGACAAAGGAACTTAGGTTAATATCTATTCTAGTACTAGTACCAAGCAGCTTTAATATGGGTAGAGACATTTTAACATAAGTAAACTAGCAGCATCATTCAGTTTCACTGAAGGCAGCATGATGCAATGAAAAGATCGCAAGCGATGAGATCAGATCTCAGATTTCTCATCTGAAAAACTGAGATAACCACTCTTACCCAAACACTACTGAGGACTTTAATGCTGGAGTGTTCTGCAAACACCATACAGTAAGAGTATGTAAGTTTAATACTTGACCAAGAAATGTAAATGTCTGAAATTGCATAATATGGGTCTCAGAAAGTAAAAGCACCTTTTCAATTCCTCTAAGTTGTAAAGAGAAACATACCTCATCATAGTGAGGAAAACTCATCGCAAACCACACGCTCTTTCCTTATCCATAGGATTCCTGACAAACTACATGATATTTTGGACAACAAAGATTATTGTCTAAGTATCATTTCCACTTGTTACTAGCATATTCTGCATTAAAACATGTATATTTACGCACAGATGTGAGCATGCACACAATATCAATTTTTATTACCTCCTTTCACATTGATAGCTGATGGAGAAGTAACAAATGATAAAGCACTCCATATTGGTTCCACCTGCTGTCAATCTCTCTGACCATGAGCTTCCTCTCATTCTGGATCATCCAGTGTGTGTGTGTGTGTGTGTGTGTGTGTGTGTGAGAGAGAGATAGAGAGAGAGAGAGAGAGAGTCTGAGAGCATGTTAAGTGTGAAATAGAAAATTTAATAAAAATAGTCATTTTTTACCATTTTCATGAAGTTGCCTTGTGAAATTTTTATTTCAGCACCAATCTTAGCAAATAAGACTACTGGGAAAGCTTTTTTCTCATGGCTCAGTGATACACTCCATTGGAAAGCAGAACCTTTTGTATGAGGTTTAAATCAATACACGAATTCTCTATTTTACAGAGGCAGTGAATTGCAACTAGGGGTCATAAAGGACCCCAGCCCGGATAAAACTTCTTTCCTAGGGCATGTACGAGCATACATGGATGGCAGGGTGGGAGGAGAGATAGGGTTGAATCATCATGGAGGCCCCTAGTGTAAGTCTCCTCTTTGGCCTTTGTGCAAGCACGCTGGTCAAAAGGAGTGGATGAATAGTGTTCAGGTTCCGGTGCTTTATGAAACCATATTCTATGTGTAAGAGTACCTGTGGCCTGTAAGAAGGAAGGCAATTCTGGCCGAGGCACACAGGGGTCAGGTGCCATAAGCAGCTTTGAAGGAGGCTGGAAGTGAAGACACATTCACACATGTTAAAGCGTTCCATATAAAGTTGTAATTTATATTCCTTTTTAAAAGATTATCTGCTTTCAAATAGTTAGCTACATGCTGCACATAGCTGTGTGGTAACTGAAAAATCAAATTTGTTATATACTTATGAGTGATATATAAATTCATGTGATTTTCATTTTCTGTATTTATTTCTGTTTTCCAAATATTTTAATTTAATGATGTATTTATTGGCCAGTGAACAAAATGGCCTGTGATGAGTGTTGAGCCTGGTGTACACAGCTACAAGGCTTATAAATGCACTCAGCAGTGAGGAACACCAGAGTCAGAGTCACTTTATTTTCTTCTTCATTAACCAGGCTTGCCACTAACGTAAGTATTGCTGGTAAACTTGCCACTTAGCCCTTCTTAATACTTGCAGAAGTCTTGGAGATTCTGTTATTAAAATGCAAAGTATATGATTTTACTTTTTGTAAGTTAGAAACATATTAGGGGGACAATTATTAATAATTTAATAAGAATTTACTGTACCCTTACTGTATACCAGACAGCTTTGAGTGTTTTAGATATAAACTTGATAATAAAAATAATAAAGATAGACACACCTATATAGCACTTATTATGTGCCATGTATATTTCAAGAACTTTACATAAACCAGTTAAATCTTCATAATAATCTATGAGGTAATTGTACAATTATTACCATATTTTTACAGGTATGAAAACTGAGACACATAAAGTAACTTGCACAAGGTCACACAACTAATTTGAATCCAAGCAGCCTGGCTTCAAAGACTAACCACTCTGCCATATGATATATAATATTAAATACTATGATTTACACTATAAATTATTATGTACCCCAAAATGAAATTTTGTTGTATTTATGTATTTCAGTATTTTCCCTCAGAATACCAAAATTCTAACAATGCCTAAAAGTGAGCTCAACAATCCCTCTAGGACCATAACAGACATACTTTTTAAGAACAGTTACAAAAAGAATTAAGGTAAAATTCTATTTTTAGTCACACTTGAGCCCTAAACCCTAATACAGGTCTCTCTGGCATGTGGGCAAAAGCTGATGGCCTACCCTCAAGGCCTAAAGGACCTCTACACTAGTCTAAACCCAAATCAAATGAACCTCCATCCCACCACAAGCTATGGGAGCGATTATAGTATCAAATTGCATTCCTGAGAAGAGGTGAAAGAGAAAGAAATATAAAAAGCAGTCCCTGACATCAGGAAGCTGGCCTGGTACTCACAACTAGGCCATGTTATTCTAGTGTAGATAAACCAACTCATAGAATACCAACCTCAGAAAAGGTTACTCTGGGACCACAATAAAATGAGACAAAGCAAGGTCTCTTAATTTTGTCTAAGCACAGACAAAAACAAGGTCACTTTTACATCCACAAAATACCAAGCAAACACCCCTGCCATTCTAGCTAAAATGAGTAGCTAAACCTTTTTATCAATTACTGCCTTATCTTTGTTCTATTTTCTCCTCCCTATAGATAAGATTTATTGAGCTACCAATACCCTCACTTCCTTAGACCATACACCAAATCATGCAACCAAAGCCCAAATCCTGAAGTATGTTTTCTAACACCCACTTACTGATAACATACGATGGTTCTCTGTCACAGCAATGATGAAAAAACCCAACTTGTTCAACTACTGGTATGTCCCTGGTGGTCTTTGGCTGGAGGCCACTGACATAACAGATACAGCAAAGGGGACTGGCCTGCCCTTACAGAAAGCCCAGAAGCAGCTTTACTGCTCTATTTCATGGAGGCAAGAGAAAGGGACAGGAGGGACTTCAAAATGTCTGATATTCCTCCCTGAAATAGCAAGAAAGATACACCCATGTTCCTAACTTTTTAATGCATACTAACAGCAACCACTATTAAAAGTCGCCCAATTTTTGTGTGTGGGAGGGGTCTAGAGGGAGTCAGGAATTTAATAGAGGTCAAGATTAATGGTGGTGAAAAGTGTGAAAAAGTCTACATTTATCAAGTATACACTGTAAATGTTTCCTGATTTAGGTTCCCCTATTATGGTAAGTTGTCTGTTTCCCAATATCCTGTCAACTATTGCAACCCCAGACAAAAGCAAGTGAGCATCTACCCCTAATCCTGGGAGAAAGATACGATATTAGAGGAGGGTCCTGTCCAGACAGGAAAAGGAGAGAAAAAAGCCCATACCTTCCACCCCAGTTGATTGTAGAGATGAGACAGTGGTAAGAAATGCAGGCAATGTTATAAACTTACCTCTTTGAGCCAAAATCCGAAGGAAGAGGTATGTTCAATAGTGGAAGAATAAGTCATGAGCAGAGGAGCTTTTGTTCCACTTTCATTTTATAATTCTGTGGGATCACATCACAACCACCTGGGATGGAAGAGTGGATATAGGCAGCAATAACGAGATAGAGTTAGCACTTCCTAGCCACTCTCAGCTCTCACATGGCATGGAAGAGATTAAGAAGTTTGCTGCTATCCCAGAGGGATAGATGTGACCTTCACAGAGTTTGCCAAAGGGGGCAGCCAAATTTCTGGGTTTCCACACTTGAGGAAGGCAAAATCAGCTCTGGGACAAAGTCAGTTCTCTGACCAACCACATCTCATTGTCCCCAGTCAGTGCACCCCCAACCAATGTCATAAAGCAATATAAGCCCCTATACATCCAGATGACATTGTGGAAGAGTAGGTAAATCTGAAATATAGACTAACACACATAAGTCTGTTATTTTTGGAGTGTTTTAATTATTAAATGGCAATGAATTTACCGGATTGATTAAAATTGAGATTTTTGTTTCCCTGCAGCCCTGGGAGGTGGAGGTGGACTCATGATTAAGACTAGATCAGTTATAAACAATAAAAAGATACACTTTCTTTGCCCGTCTAAGCAGAGTTTTAGTATATTTGCAGGCATATATAAACACTCAGAAAAAGAAGAGTAGAAAATAAATCAAAACATAAGCAATGCTTATCTTTGGGGAATGGGTATATGGTTTTCAGTACTCCAATAAACATATTACTTTTATAATAAAAAAAAGATCACTTTTATAACATGAAACACTGAAATTTTTATTCATTTTATTTTGTGGTGAAGGAACATGAAAAATCTTTTCAGAATAATAAAGTGATCACTTTCAATGAATGATTAAGTACTATAGGAAAAGAGAAATTATACACTGTAATTACAGTTTACACAATTACACAGAGCAATATGTGGCAACCTTTGGAGAATACTGTGATTAACACTTCACTGATAACCTCAATATGACTAAGTTTCATTATTTATCATGGTCACATAAAATACAAGAGCCTATGAACAAGCTGTTATTAGCAATAAATGTGGTTTTGCCTGAAATTCTTAACCATATACAGGCTTTTTCTTAAGCATTCAAGTTTTAAATTCTATTGCATTTTTATTGCAAATTGAAGCAGGCACAATAAAATTAAACCCACTAGCTAAAGTCCTAAGAAAACACAAATGCAAGAAACAAACAACAGGAAAAGAACCTTGGGTTGGTTCCCCAAGATATTCTTTTGGAATAAATATTGACATCATTTAGCATTTCTGATAATATTCACACCTACAGATTAATACCTACATGACAAAAGGACTTCAGAAGGATTAAACTACACATTATATTAATATGTCTTAAATCATTTACCACAGTAAATACTTTCTTGAAGGTATTCTACTACTAAAATGCAAGGTCAAATGAATTAGTATTTGAAATTCTCTTATATTTCTGAGACATACATTTTAACTGACACTACAAGAAAAATTAAGAACACAAGAATGTAATTAACTTCTTATAACTTGAGTAACTAGATCTAGGGCAATTAATTTCAGGGCCATGTACACTCTGCTTTAGCGATCAATGTCTTCTACTATTGCTTCAAGATTTTTGCAACAGGCTTTAACCTCCTCAATTGCAGCCATCCAATTATCGTAAATAATTTTGTCATAAATTTCATCATTAACTTCCCTAACTACCCCCTCCTGCTGAGATTCAAGTGCATCACCTGAGAAAAATAATACTGATCTTGGGATTATGTAAGTACGTAAATTGTGACCAAGTAGAAAATCATCATTTCCATCCTTTCCCTTTGAGTTGATTCCTTGAGGAGTAAAGAAATTGAAGAATGAATCCTTGGGGAAATCTTCAGTCACAGTTCGAATTGTTCCCCAGATCCGGTGTTTCTGCTTTTTCTTGACTGTTTTCAAAGTGACATTCTTTCCTTCATTCCAATCTATTTTACAGCCTATGCAATACTCAATCGCGGTTCCCCTATAGGGATGGGGATCATAATACGCTAGCCTTGACTTCAGCACATAGGTCTTTGTCAACAGCTCATTTTTGAAATATTCATTTGGTTTGAAGTGAAATTCTAGCGTGAAACTGAGAGGTTCACCAGGATCTGAAAGCTTCACTTTAATATCTGTCAGGAGCTTCAGAATAGGCTCATCATATTTCTTAATCAAAGGAGTGAGTGTGTCAACGTTTTTTAAGACAGTCAGCCAAAAATCAGGAATTCCTTTAGGATCCTCTTCTTTATTCTCATCTCCAGCTGCCTCGGTGTCGTCGTCATCATTGTCGTCGTCATCATCATCATCATCCTGTTCAATAGCATAATCATAATAATCTTCTTCACAACCGTCATCCTCATCTATATAGTCATGTAGCAGACCCTCCTCAATACCACACATCTCTTCCTCATCATACATCTCATCATCATAGTCCTCAGAGTCTGATTTATATTCACATTCCTCTTTTGTAGGTTCATAGATTGCATTGATTATCTGACGTCTTTTTTCCAATAAAGGTTGATACATTTCAGCAAACTTTCTTTCAATACCATGAAATTCCCTTAGGAATTTGGATTCTAGATTGGCCACTCTAGTTTGAAGCTTTTTTAGGGCTAACACACGGTATTTAACTTTCACAGGTAGACTTTCAACAAAGTCTGTATCTAAAAGATAACCGATAAGTCCTTTTGGACGGTCGGGGTCTGAGTCCTCATCAGCATCTTCACCTTTTTCCCCGCCATCCCCGGACCCAGCAGCAGCCTCTTCACCTTTTTCCCCTTCTTCCCCAGGCCCCGCGGCGGCTTCTTCACCGCGCTCCCCATCATCTCCAGGCCCAGCTGCGGCATCTTCACCGCGCTCCGGCTGTTCCCTGGGCCCCTCCATCATTACCTTATCATCAGCCTCTTCTTGACTGGATTCTAACAGTTCCTTGTGGTCGGCTGACTCGGCCATTTTTCAAAGGACCTCACACGCCTAAGGTGGCTACCGCCAAGATCAGGAGACCTGACCTCCGCAAGGAAAGACTCACCGGAATATCAGAAGCGGCGGTGGCTGGGGCAGAGGTGGAACGTGCGGTAGTGGTCGGACTGCGATACGGGAGCTGGGAGCGACGGTCGAGGCTGCTGCCAGGATGAAGGCGGTGCTGAGGCTGTGAGAACAGGACAGAGGCAGCGGTGGCCGGGCTGGGGTGCAGAGAATAGCAATGGCCGCAGTGACCGGTCCTGCAGGAGCGGGCCAGAGACTGCAGAGAGCCGCAGTCGGCTGATGTCCTCCGCAAGCAGCAGCTGCTGCAAGTAAAAACGGTGCCGCAATATGATTACGCAGCTGTCTCTCGGCTAGATTTTCTTGGTGCAAATAGCTTGCTGCGTCACACCCTCCCTCCCCCACGACTCTGTTCTAACTTCATTTGCTGGGCTGACGTGATTGACAAACTAAGAGCCAATAAATTAATAGATTTATCAAGTTTCTAACTCTGCTCACTTTTCCAGGTTCTCTAATATGGCTGATTCATCCACCTCCCACTCGTCCCACACCACCACCCAAGTTTTCTAGAAACCAGGTTTTATTAGTTTATCCTTTCAGTTTTCAACTGGTATTATATTTTTTATAATTTCAAAAGAGTTAAGAGAAAGTTATAACTAAAATGTCAGACAAGGCATTCACCCATCCTAAATCTGTCCCTTTGATTTTAGCCCTGGGCTCTGGGAAGGAGAGAGGTGGGGGGGGGGGCGGGGGGCGACGACTTATAAAAAGGGATTAGAAGGGAAAAAAATTAGCAAATGCTGGTCTCAGGGTGGTGTAACTGCCAGTGATCTAAATATTCTATATTCTGGTTTTCTGTACTTTCCACAAGCTGTATGATAAGTGAGCAATAATTTGAGATTGGAAAATCCTCCTTAACATTTCCTGGGGTAGGGAGTGGGGACAGGAAGGAGGAGTTTAGATGGTTAGATGGAGGTTGGGTTAAAGAGGGCCTGTGATGAAGAGCCAAAATGCTGTATCCCACTATATGGCAAGTGAACACACAAGACTATAAACCAGTTGTCTGGCTTATAGTCAGTAACCCAGTCCTAATACTGACTTGCCTCTTCCTCTTTCTTGATGCTGGGTTTAAAGCCATTGGGAATTTTTAAAAGAAATGCTCAAATGTAAATTAATATATATATATTTTTAAATCTTAACATTTGCTTGACAAATGTTATCGAAAATAATCTAGATCTCAGCATTAAAGACGTGGTTAGATATATGTTAGAGTGTTCATAGGATGGAATACTATGAAGTCATTTAAAAATTTCCTTTGGGTAGGAATCATTGGTGATGTTTACTTTGTCCATATTTCCAATGCTGATTATTTATTAATTGAACAATTAAAAAATTTTAACTGTCTTTTCCAGATTTGAACACTAATTTCTATCGTACTACTATCACAGAGATAAACACTGTTTACATATTGTTGTATTTCTTTACAGATTCTTTCAGTATGTAGGTAAATTTTTCTTTTTACTTAATCTCTCTGTACTGTTTATCATTACATTATTTACAAAATTCAATTTTCAGGCTCATGTATCAATCTGGGTAGTTCCATAGTTAAGAGTCCTGCATTTCCGATTTTCTTTTTCTGGTTCTGTAGTAGCAACATTCCTTGTAGTTTTCTGATAATAAATACAGTATATGATTATTTTTTAAATTTTGGAAAATAAGGAAATTTTTAGAGCATAGCTGAAATCACTACTAATCTCACAACCCTGAGAGAACTAATGTGAACATTTCGGTCCTTTTCTTTCTGACCTGTTTATATAAGTGTTGTGTTTAGGCTGGAGGTGTTTTTAAAGTAAAACTAGGATAGGCTCATAAATTTTTCCTCTCATTAACATATTCCAATGTTCTTAGTTTCTAAAAATGTAATTTTAGAAGAAAATCCACTTATTTAAATATACTATGTAAACTAAACTATTAAAGGGCAAAGAGAAAGTATGTTCATCTAATTTTAAGATTGAAGAGTCCTTCATAGTCATACATGCAGCCACAGAAACCACAAAGGGAATGGTGTGATTTCATTACATGAAACAAAAGTATATGAAACCAAAAGCATAGACAATGAAAGAAAAAAATAGATAAATTGAACTTCAAATTAGAAACATTTGTGTATCAAAGGATACTATCAAAAGAATTAAAAGGCAACCCAGGGAATGGGGGAAAATATTTACAAGTCGTATAGAGGATTAACATAGAGAATATATTAAGGAGTCCTACAACTCAACAAAAACCCAAATAACTCAATTAAAAAATGGGCAAGGGACTTGAATAGACATTTCTACAAAGAAGAGATACAAATGGCACATGAAAAAATGCTCAACATCATTAATTAGGGAAATGCAAATTGAAAAAACAATAAGATACTACCTCACATCCAATAGGCTAGCTATTATGAAAATAATAAAATAATGAAAACAAAAAATAACGTGTCAGCAAAGATTTGGAGAAATTGGAAACTCTGTGTATTGCTGAGGAAGATAAAATGGTGCAGCAGCTGTGGAATGCAGTATGTCGGATCCTCAAAAAAAAAAAAAACAGAACTACCATATGATCCAGCAATTCCACTGCTGGGTATATACCCAAAAGAATTGAAAGCAGGGTCTCAGATAGTTTTCCACCAATGTTCGTAGCAGCATTTTTCACAATAGCCAAAAGTTAGAAACAATTTACATGTCCATTGACAGAGGAATAAACAAAATGTAGTATGTTTATACAATGGAATATTATTCAGCCTTTGAAAAGAATGAAACTCTGACATATGCTACAACATGGATTATTAATCTGGAAGACATTATGCTAAGTGAAATGATCCAGACACAAAAAGACAAATACTGTATAATTCCACTTATATGAGGTACCTAGACTAGTCAAATTCATAGAGACAGAAGGTAGAATGGTGGTTGCCAGAGCCTAGGGGCCGGTGAAAATGGGCGTTTTTATTTAATGGGTACAGAGTTTTAGTTCAGAAAAATGAAAACATTCTGGATGGTGATGATAGTTGCACAGTAACGTGAATGTACTTAATGCCACTGAACTGTATAACTAAAAATGGTTAAAATAGTAAATTTTATGTTATGTATATTTTACCATAAAATGCTGAAAAAAACAAACCAACAAACAAAAACATAAACAGTAAGTAAAATGAGCACTAAGCAAAAATAGGTAAAATATGTATAACACACATATATATATACAAAATAAATGATTACTACATAAAGAGAATTTAAATGCCTATAATTTTTAAAAAACTGAGTATTCCAAACTTTGACAAGTATGTAGAGAAATTGGAACTCTCAGATATTGCTACCAACAAATTGGTATTAAAAATGTTCATGTCATCATTATTTTTAAAATAACCCCATTGGGTCATATTTTGTATATCATGTAATGCACCCTTTTCAAGTGCATAATTCAATGATTTTAAATTTACCAAGTTGTACAACCACCACCATGGATCAATTTCAGAACATGTTTATCATCCCAATATGATAGTTCATGAACATTTACTGTTAATTTCCATTATACTTCCTACTTCCATTATAGGCAATGTTAATACACTTTCTGTCTTTATAGCTTTATCTTTCTGAATATTTCATATAAGTGGAATCATACAATATGTAGTCTTGTGTGTCTGGCTTCTTACACTGAGAATAAAGATTTTGAGATTCATGTCATAGCATATATCCATAGTTGGTTCCTTTTTATTGCTTAATAGGAATTAAGTGCATGGATATACCACACTATGTTTACTTTTTCACCAATTGATAGACATATAGGCTGTTTCCAACTTTGACTGCTATGAATTATACTACCATGAACATTTGTGTGCAAGTCTTTTTTTTTATTTTAGCCATTGTGGTGAGTATGAAAAGGTATCCTGTTGTAGTTTAATTTGCATTTCCATAATGATTATTTTTTCAAGTGCATATTAGCCATTCACATATATTTTGATATAACATCTTCAAATCTTTTACCCATTTTTATTGGTATGATTATCTTTTTATTATTGAGGTATAAGAGTTCTATGCATATTCTCCAAACAAGTCCTTTATCTGATACATGTTTTGCAATATTTTCCACCAGTATGCTGCACATATTTTTACACCTACTTAAGATGGTGTTTTTGAAGAGCAAGAGTTTTGAATTTTGATGAGATCCAACTTGTCATTTTTTAATGGACTGTGTTTTGGTGTCATAACTAAAAAATCTCTGCCTAACTCAAGGTCCTAGATTTTCTCCTATATTTTCTTCTAAAGGTTTTATAGTTTTAGCTCTTGTATTTAGGTCTGTGATCCATTTTGAGTTAATTTTTGCAGATGGTGTGAGTTCAAGGGCCCTGGTTTAGCTTTCTACATATGGATATCTATTTGTCCCAGCACCATTTGTTTAAAAAGCTATGTTTTCCTCAATAAATTGCCTTGGTACTTTTATCACAAATCAGTTGACCATTGTTATATAAATGGACCAAAGATGACACCTGTATATCAGCCCCTACATTGTTTATTCATCATAGCAGGCTAGGACCCTTAGCTCAAAGCCCTTCAGAACCAAACTCAAATTCTCACACATCTAACTGCTTTAATTATACCTAAATAAGCATATTTTTGGTCATTTAGAGCTTGCCTGTTACCCTACAAAACTGCACCCAACATCTGCTAGCTAGAGATAAACTCTGTAGCTATAAAAGATCCTAAACTGCTGCCCTTTGGAGCTCTCTGATCCAAAGACTGCCCACCTTTCTGCTGAAGGACAGCACCTAGACACTTAAGCCCCCTCTTTGATTTACCTCTCTCCCAGGAATTCCCTTACCCTCTTCACCCTCTGGGTTATGGCCCATTGAAAAGTCTGTATAAGGTCTTCTGCTGTGAGAAACTTACCCTCTCATGCAACCCTGGTCCAGACACCACTCAATAAAGCTTGTTGTACAATACTACCATCACCTTGTCTCCTTGTCTTTTCCTTGATCAGTCCCCAAATCCTCAAACTCACCACAACCATGAATATAAGGATTTGTTTCTGGATTTTCAATTCAGTTTCATCAATCTATATGTCTATCCTTATGCCAGTACCAGTCTTGATTATGTATCATTATATTAATTTCTTTATTTGGAAATGAAAGTCCTCCATTGTTTTTCTTCTTTTTCCAAAAGAGTTTTGGCTATTCTGAGTCTTTTGCATTTCCATATAAATTTTAGTATCAGCTTGTTAATTTCTAAAAAAAAAATAAAAGCCTGGAATTCTGATAAGGATTGCCTTGAATCTATAGATCAATTTGGGAAGAATTGGTATCTTAACAAGACTGAGTCTTCCAATCCATGAACAGGGCAATTCTCTCCATTTATTTGACTTCTTTAATTACTCTCAGCAATGTTTTGTAATTTTCAGTAAACAAATCTTGTACTTCCTTTGTTAAATGTAACCCTATATATTCTTTTATGATTAATTTATTGTAAAAGTTACTGTAATTGAATTTTTATTGTGCTAAAATATATATAACGTAAAATTTACAATTTTAACCATTTTATAAGTGTACAATTCAGTTGCATTAAGTACATTCACAATGTTGTACAACCATCATCAATATTCATTTCCAGAACCTTATCATCCCAAACTGAAACTCTGTACCCCTTATGTTTAACTCTCCATTCCTCATTTCCCCCAGCCTCTGATAACCTCTATTACACTTTGTGTCTTCTTGAATTTGTCTATTTTAAGTTATCTTGTATAAGTGGAACCATACAATATTTGTCCTTTTGTATGTGGCTTATTTCACTTAGCATAATGAGTTCAAGTTTCATCCACGTTGTAGTATGTATCAAAACTTCATTCCTTTTTAAGGCTGGAAATTATATATATATATATATACACACACATACACACTAGTGCCATGTAGTGCCAATCTCATCTAGTACCAATATTGTTCAGAGACAGGTGTACATTGATAAGAATTTTATCTCTGAGAGTTTCTACCAAGTTCACAGCTGCTTCTTTACACAATTGACTGCCTCATAGTTGGTGAAAATAGGGTATTGAATAACAATAGCCAAAGCTCTGTTATATTTTGTCCTCCAGTAAATTTATAATGAGAAATCAATGGAAAGGAAGAACAAGTCTGGAATGGATTAATAATGATGGGAGGATTTACCACAAACTCAAACTTCAGGGCCCTTCACTTGCACAGGTCCCTTCTAAAGCTCTGTCTGGTTATGATAAATTTATAGAATTTTTCTCAAAGAGTTCCCTCATCCCAGATTATATAAGCTTTATGTTCCACAAAATCTAGATTCTTTCCTGAGAAATCTGTAAGTGATAGGGATATTTCTAGCTCAAATACAAGATCAACATCAAGAGAAAAAGAAGATAATGGAAAGAAGTAAAGGAGAGGACCAATAAAGGGCAAAATGACAGTTGATTTTTTTAATGGAAAGTTTGGGAATAATCAAGATCTCCTTGAGAAGAAGAAACTGAAAAACAAAATACAATAAGCATGCAATTAGGGACTAAAGAAATATTTCTCTCATCTTTCACTTGGGAGCATTCCTTGGCAATAAAATTTCCATAATTCCCACACAATTGACGTCAAATATATTTAAATTTCAGTTTGTTATAGAGAATACTGTGCAAAATTTTAATTTGTACTTGTTTACCTTTCTATAATTCTTAGAAATATACACAGAAACTAAAACTCAGTTGCACAGCAAGGGCCCATCATAGGTAAATAATAAAATAGAACAGCCTAAGCAATGATGGAAAAATAGCCTTCATCATAGAGATCCAGAGCCTTTTGATCTCCCCTGGCTTATGAACAAAATCTTGTCATCTCAATTCTGAAATGCATTGTTTGTTTCCCAAATGCATGCACTCAAAGGCCTCTGTCGTGTGCCAAAGCTGAAGCCTGCCCCTCAGACCCAAGCTTAGAACAATCAAATAGGCCTCACTCAAAGAAATACTGTGGGTATGTTTGGGTATGCTTCAGTCTGCTGTCTGTGCAATGGCTTGGGGGTGGAAGCCTGCAAATTACTGTCTCTCTGATTGTTACAGTCCCATGGGACACAGGAATGCAAGGCCCCTGCCCACCAGAGCCATATGATCAAGGGCATCCCCAGGACAGCAGCTGCAAAAAACAGGGCACCAGATATAAAAAACTGGTGCACCAGACATGTGCAAGAACTCCCCTCTGAGAGATACTGGTGCTCTGGGGCATACCAGAGGAAGAGCGTGAAGATAGTATCTGTACTCCAAGGTCTCTAGAGAGGTTTACAGTCAGCCTTTAGATGTGTATTTAAATAGAAACCTGCTCTTCTGTATGCAGCTATGATTATAAACCTACAGCCTCTTTCACAGAAAGACTGAGCTCCTGGATGTTTCCTTTTACTGTGCCCTGAGGTTTGTAGCTGTTTAAGAACTCTTTCTCCATTAGTTGCAGTCTTGTGGGACACGTGAGCATAATCTCCATTGGCCACCAGAGCTAAGTAATGTAAAGGTGTTCCCCTAGTAGCAACTGAAAAAATAGGGATGCCAGACAAGGTTATAAGCTCCTTTCGGGGAGATACCAATGAGCTCAAGTGAGGCAGAGGGAGAGGGCAAAGATTGCATCCACTGACCTCCATTCACTGAGAGTACATCCATAGACACCTAGAAGAGTGCCAGACCAGAAGCCTGCCCTTCAGACAAAAGCTCCTAGTCAAGCAAACAGACCTCTTTTTCAGAAAGACGAGGGAATCTTTTTAGTCATCTATCTGTGCAGTGTCCTGGGGGTGGTAGTCTGTGATGAACTCTCTCTCTGATTCTTACAGTCCCAGGGGAAACAGAAACACAAACTCCCCTGTCCTCCAAAGACTTGCAATCAAGTGGTGTTCCCTGGACACCAGCAATAAAAATCAGGGTACCAGATGTGTGTAAAACTCCCATCAGGGAGCTACAGGTGCTCTGAAGTGCAATAGAGGGAGAGCACAAAGATGGTGCCTGCTGAGAACAACAACAAAAAAGGTCTAAAGTAAAAATAAATTAAAAAAAGAAAGAAAGAAAGAAAGAAAAGAAAAGATGGTGCCCACTGACTTTAGGAAGGCAGAGGGAGAGCATGAAAATGGCACATACAAGCCTCTGTTCCTGGAGAGTATCCCAGTAGGCGCCTGCCCTTCAGCCGATGCTTTATGATAAGCAAATGAATCTCTTTCACATAAAGTCTGGGCACTTTTCAAGTGGCTGCTTTTGTGCTGGGTCCTGGGGTGAGTCCACTCATAAGCCCTTTAGGAGCCATTTCTCAGCTTGCTAAAGCCCTTTATATCTCATGAACATGAGCTCCATTGGTTTTCAAAGCTAGATGTTTTGGGGGCTTATTTCTCAGATGCAGGTTTTAAAATTTGAGGTGCCTGATGTGGGTACAAACTTTTTGTGCCTCAGGGAGAAGCCCTGGATCTGATAGTTCCCTCCCAATAATGGGTCACCACACCAGGGGTGGAGTTTATGGTGAGACTGTGTCTCAGCCTCTCTTACCCACTTTAATGTGGCTTTTTTTTCTCATTTGTCTGAAGTGAAGGAGTTACTCAGCTAGTTTTTAGGTCTTTTCCAGAGAAAAATTTTCCATATGTAGCTGTAGATTCACTGTGTCCATGGTAGGAGACAAGTTCAGGATCTTCCTACTTCATCACTAATAAAAAATTTTTCACATACTGAGGTATGGGAAAGTCATCTTGGCTTATATATGAGTTAACTTGAATTTCATGCTAACTAAAACAACCTGTGTGTGGCCTATCAAGCATACATTGTACATCTGCTTTAATTATTAAAGAAAAGGGGGCATTGACCAGAAGTAAAGAATGTCCATGTTAAAAATGAAGATTAAATGTTTCTCTTCCTGGGATGCCAATGCTGCTACCCTTTCAATGATAAGACTCCCTTCCCAGGTGCCAAGGCCATACTGACTCATTGTGTAGGTGCTGATCTGTTGTGGGTTTGTGTTTTTTGGGTTTGTTTTTTTTTTGAAAACTTGAAGGAATGTATTCTTGACTTGTTTAATGTTCTTTGTTCTGACAAGATATAAAACTGTGCCTAAAACCATGCTCCTCCAGAGCAGTTCCTCAGAGTTATCTGAGACCCTGTCTTCTGGGCTGTAATCCTCAGTTTGGCTCAAATAAAACTCTTTTATATTACTATTATAGATTGTTTTTTGAATATTTTCATCCACACCATCTTGAATCATCCCTTCCCATTTTTATTTCTGATTTTAGTTATTTGCATCTTCTTCCTTTTGTTCTTTGTCAGTCTAGCTTAAAGTTTGTCAGTATTATTGATATTTTCAAAGAATCAACTTTTGCTTTCTTTGATTTTCTCTGTTTTCATATTCTCTATTTTGTTTAGCTCTGTTCTAATCTTTATTATTTCCTTCCTTCTTCTAGTTTTAGATTTTGTTTGTTCTTCTTTTTCTAGTTCCTTGAGGAGAAAACTTAGGTTATTTATTTGAAATCATTCTTCTTTTTAAATTTAAGCATGTACAGCTATACATTTCCCTCTTAGAGCTGCTTTTGCTGCATCCCATAATTTTGATATGCTGTGTTCTTATAATCATTTGTCACTGTGTTTTCTAATTTCCCTTTTGATTTCTTTCTTGGCTTTTGCTTTTTAAGAGTGTTTATTTCCACATATTTGTATATTTTCCAGTTTTCTTCCTGTTATTGGTTCCTAACTTCATCTTGTTCTTTTAGTTAACAGTTTTTCCCTCAGTATATTTCTTTTTTCTTGCACTTACTGTAAGCAGCAAGAAGAATCATGCTGCAATTTCATCACTTTACCTGTAGATATCACCAGCTAAAATCCAAATCATCATTTACAAGTTCTTTTTACAAAAAGAATAGCTTCAGAACACAATTCAGATAAGTTTCTGCCACTATATAATATGAAATTCTTTGCCTCCAATTTCCATAACATGTTGCTCATCTCCATCTGAGTGTTTACCAGCAGTGCCTTAAAGTTCATATTTCTAGAAACAGTCTGTTCATGATGATTCAGGTATATCTAAGATGATATATTTTTCTGTACCATGCTCCCACTTCTTTCTGAGTTTTAGCAGTCATTAACATCTGTATTTCTACTAATAGTCTATTCAAGGCAATCTAGACTTTTTTTTAAACATGCTTCTCAAAATTCTTCCAGACTCTAATTCCAAAGTCACTTCTACATTTGTAATTATTTGTTACAGCAGCACCTCTCTTCCTGGTACCAAAATATTATTAGTTTTCTGTTAAAAATATATACCATTAGTTTTAGTTTTTAGAAACATATTACTTTCTATTAAACTGATAGTATTAAAATCACATTAGTTTTTCATTGCTATCATAGCAAATGACCGCAAAATTAGTGACTTAAAACAAGACAAAATTATCTTTGTTATTCTGGTCATCAGAAATCTGAAATGGGTTTCACTGGGCTGAAGTCAAGGTCTCATCAGGATTGCATTCTTTCTGAGTGCTTCAGCGGAGACTTTGTTTTCTTATCTCTTATATCTTCTACATACTGCCTGCATCCCTTAGCGTATGGCACCTTCCTCTATCTTCAAAACCAGCTATTGCATCACTCTGATCTCTGCTTCTATTTTCTCATCTTTTCTGACTCTGACACTCTTCCTCCATCTTAAAAGTGCTTTTATGATTACATTGGGTTCATCTGGATAATGTAACTTAACATTACCATCTCAAGATCTTTAACTTTATAATTTTTGCAAAGTATCTTTTGCCATGTAAGACAACATACTCACAGGATCCTGGAATTAGGATTTGGACATCTTTAATGAGGACATTTTTCTGCCTGTCACATAAACTTTCATCTCAGAAGCTAGGGGAAAAAAAATAACAAAACAAACCCAAACATTTAGAATAAAAGAATAATAAAAGAAATAAAAAAATAGAAACAGACACAAAATAGAGACAATAAGCAAAGCCAATTTTGTTTATTGAAGAGATAGATGAAAGAAAAAGTAAATACACATTACTAAAATCACATATGAAAAAATGAATACCTTACGAGTCTACTCTTATTGAAAATAAAACATTATGAATAGCTGTATGAAACTATATATATATCTAAGATTAAATGAATGGCATTATTGGAAAAAATAACAAAAGAAAAAAATAGTAATCTGAACATTCTTTGAAAAAATTGAA
This sequence comes from Balaenoptera musculus, assembly GCF_009873245.2. Lineage (NCBI taxonomy): Eukaryota > Metazoa > Chordata > Mammalia > Artiodactyla > Balaenopteridae > Balaenoptera > Balaenoptera musculus. The sequence continues at coordinate 38,158 of NW_023503262.1, forward strand.
TTCTTTTTTGTACTTTATCTCATAAAAATTATTTCAAATACAGATGGCTTAACTAGTTAATTCTTCCAAGTATTTAAAGAAGATTTTTATTTAATAACCTTATACAAAATCTTTCAGAGAATATGTAATATCAAACAGTTCCCAGCTTGTTTTAGAAAACCAGCAGAACTCTGATATGAAGACATGACTCAGTTACTACAAGAAAAGAATATTACAAGCCTATATAGATGCAAGATCCAAAAATTCTACAAAATAAAAGCTAATAACTTGCAGGGATATATGAAAAATACTATATTACAACACTCACTAGTATTCAGTCCAAAAATGCAAGATTTCTTTAATCTTCAAAAATCATTGTAAATCACATAGAAGGAAAAAAATACAGAGAAAATATATTTCATAAAATTCAATACAGATGTATAATTTTTTTAATCTCAGAAAATTTGGAATAGAAGAGGATTCCATTAATAGAAGAACATATTCAAAAATCGTACAGATGACAGAAATTTAATTGGGAAATATTTAATAAATTCCCTTTTGATTTTGGCACAAAGAAGAAATGTCCATCATCACTGCATTAATTCATTATTGCAATGGAGATCTTAGGCACTGCAATAAGCAGTGAAAGGTAATAAATGGTATGATTGTTATAAATGGGAAAAAGCTGTTACTTTTCACAGATGACAAAACTGTGTACATGTAAAGTCCAAATAATTATGCAAATTCATGTCAACTTAGGAAGAACCTTGAACCACATTCAGTGTGCAAAAATTAATTTTATCTTTATATTCTAACAGTAAGAAGTAAACACAATTGAAAAATATACTACTGGGCTCTAGCCAGAATGGAGTAACCTCTATCTTCTCTAGTTCCCTCTCTTAACAATTCAAAAGCATGGATATTATAAAACATAAAATAGCCCTGAAATGTGGAAAGAAGGTAATAGATTGTTTAGGTACCTTGAAACTTTAGGAACTTGGTGAGTTGCCTAGGTCTTTATTTTGCCTTCCATTTACTGAATGGGACATTGGAGAAAACTGCAACTCAGAATTATCGACAGACACAATAAATGGTGTTAGTGGGTCTCAACAAGGAACTGAACTTTCAATCCCTTCTTGGCGATAGTAAAGGATGCTTGGACTCACCCACCTGGGTGGTATCAGTGGGGCCAAGCACGGAGCTGGGTTTCCATGCCCACCCACCATCAATAAAACAGAATGAACAATGAAGGTCAGGGCTAGTCAGTACTTTCCTTTCCACACCAGTGTAGTGTCAGTGGGTCTCAGTAGAAAGCTGAACTTCCAACCCCACCAGACAGCAAAGGAGTGCTACTAGTCAACACATTGCTTTGCAACCCCTGGTGTCAGCAGGGCCCAGTAAGGAGCTAAACTCTTGTTTCCACCCAGAAGCAACAGGCAGTGTGAATTAGAACTCTGCTATTGCAGAGATAGTGTCAGCAGGTCCCAGCAAGGAGCTGAACTTACATTCCCACCAACAGCAAACAGTTAGCACTGATTGGCACACTGCTTTCCCAACTCCTGGTTTCAGCAGGGCACAGTAGAAAGCTAAATTGCTACTCTTACCATGGAACACCAGGTGGTGTGAGGTGATGCTAGTTGGCAGTCCACACGCCCACTTCAATGTCAGTGGAGCCCAGTGGGGAGCAGAATTTCCACCCTGACTTACTAGTAATGAGGTGACAAGGAGGCCAAAATGAGCTAATGTAAAGCACTGTGTGTTGATGTCTTTCTTTACAGGAGTAGTATCAGCAAAGCTCAGTAGAAAGTTCAACTTCCACCCTCACATGGAAACAACAAGGTGGTATGATGTGGAGCTGCTTGGCACTTTGCTTTTCCACAACCCTGGTGTCAGTAGGGACCAGCAGGAAGATGACACCCACCTCCACCTTCCCACAAAGAGGTGGAATGAGGCAGTACAAGGTAATGTTAAACAACATGCTGCTTTCCCCTTCTCTGATTTTGCACTTCCACATAGCAGCACCAAGACAGAAGGAGATGGTGTGAGGTGGTACTAGTTGGCACTTAATCTTCCTCTCCACTTATGTCAGCTAGGACAAGTGAGGAGATACCTTTCCACCCCCAACAACAATGGCTGAAGCAAGGCAGTAAGAAGGTGTGCTAGTCAACACAGTACTTTCTCCCAGTCTGTTGTCAGTGGTGCCTAGCAGAGAGTTAAACCTCCACTCCCATGAAGCTGCAATAAGGTAGTTCCAGTAAGTGATCTATTGTTTCCAAGGAGGTGTAAGTAAAGCTCAGAAGAAAGCTGAAGTTCTATTTTTACTCACCAGCAAAAAGGTGGTGTGTGAGTCAGTACTCTGCATTTGCAAGAGTGATGTCAGTGGGGCATAACACGGAGTTGAACATCCATCCCTATTTAGACATGTATTCCATACCTAAAACAAGGTGATTTCATGATTTTAAAGGAAGACTAAATAGAAACCAGAGTCACACAAAATAAAATTTTAAATGTTCAGGATGCAATAAAAAAATGACTCAGCATGCTAAAAAACAAAACAAAACAAAAAACCCCACATTTACATAAGATAAGAAAATAAACAGATACCAAAACTAGATCATTCAGATGAAGGAATTTTCTGACAAGTACATTAAATCAGCCATAATATAAGTGTTTCAACAAGCAGTTATGAGTATTTTTGAAACAAATAAAAATATAGAAAATCTCAACAAAGAAATAAAATATATAAAAAGAACCAAAGGGAATTCTATAAATGAAAAAATACAGTAACTTAAACTAAAAATCAATGAATGGAGTAAAAAATAGGTTGGAAACAACAGATGAAAAAATCAGTAGGCTCAAAGAAAGATCAGTAGATTACCCAATCTGAACAATATGCCAAAAATAAACTAAAAACAAAGACACAGGAACCATGGAAAAATAACAAAATACATAACATTCATGTAGTCAGAACCCCACAAGGAAAGAAGATTGTGAGGGTGAAAAATATTTGAAGAAATAATGGCTGAATATTTCCCAAATTTGATGATAGGCATAAACATACTGACTTAGGGAAATGAACAAGTCCCAAATAGAAGAAATCCAAAGAAAGCAACACCAAGACACATAATAACCAAACTTATAAAAACTAAAGCCAAAAAAAATCTCTGGAAAACAGCTAGAGAAACATGATGCATTACATAAAGGGAAACAACAATTAGAAAGGTAGCGGACTTCCAACTTGAAACTGTGGATACCAGAAGAAAGTGGCAAAATATTTTGTAAGTGGAAAAATAACTGTACAGAATGCATCAGGCCATAAAATTAACTTCCACAAATTTAAAAGTTTTGAACTCATACATAGTATGTTTTCTGATAATAATGGAATAAATGTACAAATAAATAACAATTATAACAGTAAAACCTCAACAACTTTTGAAATAAACAGCACAGTTCTAAATAATCACAGTTAAAAGGAATACTCAAACGAAATTTATAATCATGTGGTATTAAATGAAAAAAAATACTACATATCAACTTCTGTGCAATGACTAAAATAATACCAAATTTATAGCACTGAATGCTTACATTAGATAAGAGTGGCAGCAAGAGAAGCAGAAAGGAACAAGGAAACTACAAAACAGCCAGAAAACAATAAGTTGCATTAGTAAGTTCTTACCTATCAATTATTACTCTAAATGTAAATGAACTGAATTTACTGATCAAAAGGCATGGAGTGACTAGATAGATTTTTTTTTAAAACCTAACAATATGCTGACTATCAGAGACTCACTTCAGCTTCAACAAGATGCATAAGCTCAAAATGAAGAGATAGAAAAAATATTCCATGCAAGTGGAAAAAGAAAACAAGCAAGGGTAGCTATACTTGTGTTAGAAAAAAGAGACTTTAAGTCAGAAATGTTAAGAGTCAAAGAAGGTCACTTCATAATGAAAATGTGGTCAATTCATAGAAAGATATAATCTTCAATAACAAATTAACAAACCAAATTCAACAGCACATTAAAAATATCATACAACATAATCAAGCAGTATTTATCCCTGGGATGCAGGGATGGTTCAGCATACACAAATTAATAAATGTGATCCACCACATAAACAAAATTGAAGGATAAAAAAGTAAGATCACCTCAATACATGCAGAAAAAGCATTTGACAAAATTCAACATTCTTTTGTGATAAAAATAAAGCAAATATTATAAATAAATAAATATTTACTGTATTTTTATTTATTTATTTTAAGAATATATATATATGTATAACTGAATCACTTGTTTTTTTGGCTTCAAGGGGTCTTAGTTGCAGCACATTGGTCTTCGTTGAGGCATGCAGGGACTTTCAGTGTGGCACAGACACTTTGTTGTGGTGCACAGGCTCCAGAGAGCATGGGCTCTGTAGTTTGTGGCACACGGGCTCTCTCATTGAGGTGCATGAGCTCAGTAGTTGTGGCACACGGGCTTAGTCGCCCCACAGCACGTGGGATCTTAGTTCCCTGACCAGGGATCAAACCCACGTCCCCTGCACTGGAGGCAGATTCATTACCACTGGACCACCAGGGAAGTCCCTTATTTTTTTTATTTTTTATGTTACTTATTTACTCTCAGAAAATAAAATATAAAGGAACATAGTAAAGATCATATATGACAATCCCACAGCTGATGTCATATTCATGGTGGAAAGCAGAAAGTTTTCCCTCAAAGATCACAAACAAGACAAGGATGTCCACTTTCACCACTTCTATTAAGCATAGTACTAGAAGTCCTATACAGAGAAATTAGCAAGAAAAAGGTACAAAAGGTAACCAAATCAGAAAAAAAAGTAAAACTTTCTCTGTTTACAAGATGATATGATACATATAGAAAACAATAAAGACTCCACTAAAATAAAGAAAACAAAACTGTTACAACTAATAAATTCAGTAAAGTTGCAGGATACAAAATCAATATACGTAAATCAGCATTGTTCCTATACATTAACAATGAACTATTTGAAAGAGAATTCAAGAAAATAATCCCATTTACAATAGCATCAAAAAATAAATTAATTAAGAATATGTTTAACCAAGGAGGTGAAAGGTCTATATGCTGAAAACTATAAAATATTAATGAAAGAAATTGAAGAAAACACGAATAAATGGAAAGATATCCTGTGTTCATGTACTGGAAGAATTAGAATTAATATGGTTAAAATGTTCATACTATCCAAAGTGATCTACAGATTCAATGCAATATATGTTAAAATTCAATGGCATTTTTCACCTACATAGAAGAAAGCAATCATAAAATTCGTATGAAACCATAAAAGATACTGAATAGCTAAAGAAATCTTGAAGCAAAATGGGCAAAGCTGAAGGCATCACACTTCTGGAATTTAAACTATATTTCAAAGCTACATTAATAAAAACAGTGCTGTAGGCATAAAAACAGACACATAGATCAATGGAACAGAATAGAAGAACAAGGTAAACACGTGTATATGCAATCAATTAACTTTTGAGAAAGGCACAAAGAATACACAATAGGGAAAGAATAATCTCTTCAATAAATGGTGTTGAAGAATACTGATATCCATATGCAAAAGAAAAAAATTGGACTCCTATCTTACACCATACACAAAAATCAACTTAACATGAATTAAAGACTTGAATGTAAGACATGAAACCATAAAACCCTTAGAAGAAAACATAGGCAGTACACTCTTTGACATCATTCTTAGCAATACCTTTCTGGATATCTCTCCTCAGGCAAGAGAAACAAAAGCAAATATAAACAAATGAGACTTCATCAAACTAAAAAGCATCTGTACAGCTAGGAAACCATAAAAAGGGAAAAGGCAACCTATGGAATGAGAAAAAAATATTTGCAAACCATATATCTGACAAGGGATTATATCAAAAATATATAAAGAATTCAGGAGGAGATTGGTTCAAGATGGCAGAGTAGAAGGACGTGAGCTCACCTCCTCTTGCAAGAGCACCAAAATCACAACTAATGGCTGAACAACCATTGACAGGAAGATGGAACCCACAAAAAAAGATACCCCACATCCAAAGACAAAGGAGAAGCTGCAGTGAGATGATAGGAAGAGCTCAATCATGATAAAATCAAATCCCATACCCGCTGGGTGGGTGACCCACAAACTGGAGAACAAATATACCATAGAAGTTCTCCCACTGGAGTGAAGGTTCTGAGCCCCATGTCAGGCTCTCCAGCCTGTGGGTCCAGCAACGGGACTAAGAATCCCCAGTGAATCTGATGTTGACTGCAGGACTTCCACAGTACTGGGGGAAACAGACACTCCACTCTTGGAGGGCACACACAAAGTCTTGTGCACACCAGGACCTAGGGAAAGGAGCAGTGACCCCATAGGATACTGACCCCAAAATACTTACTACTGTTGGAGGGTTTCCTGCAGAGGCAGGGAGTGGCTGTGGCTCACTACAGGGACAAGGGCACAGGCAGCAGCAGTTCTGGGAAGTACCCATTGGTGTGAGTCTCCCAGAGGCAGCCACTAGCCCAACCGTATAGCCTGTAGGTTATAGTGCTGGATCACCTCAGGCAAACAACTAACGGGGGGGGGGGGGGGAAACAGTCCCACCCCTCTGCAGACAAGTGGATTAAAGTTTTACTGAGCACAGCCCTGCCCACCAGAGCAATACAAGTTTCTACCCACCACCAGTCCCTCCCATCAGGAAGCTTGCACAAGCCTCTTGGATAGGGTCATCCACCAGAGAGCAGAGAGCAGAACAAGAAGAACTACAACCCTGCAGCCTGCAGAAGGAAAACCACAATCACAGAAAGTTAGACAAAATGAAAAGACAAAGGATTCTGTCCCAAATGAAGGAATAAGATAAAACCCCAGAAAAACAATTACATGAAGTGGAAGTAGGCAACTTTCCAGTAAATATTTCAGAATAATGACAGTGAAGATGATCCAGGATCTCAGAAAAAGAATGGAGGCAAAGATTGAGATGATCCAAGAAATGTTTAACAAAGGCGTAGAAGAACTAAAGAACAAAAACAGAGCTGAACAATACAATAAATGAAATGAAAAATACACTGGAAGGAATCAATAGCAGAATAACTGAGGCAGAAGAATGGAAAAGTGACCTGGAAGACAGAATGGTAGAAATCAATGCCATGGAACAGAATAAAGAAAGAAGACTGAAAATAAATGAAGACAACATGAGAGACCTCTGGGACAACATTAAACATACCAACATTTGCATTATAGGGGTCCCAGAAGAAGAAGAGAGAGAGAAAGGACCCAAGAAAAATTTTGAAGAGATAATAGTTGAAAACTTCCCAAACATGGGAAAGGAAGCAGTCAACCAAGTCCAGGAAGTGCAGAGAGTCCCAGGCAGGATAAAGCCAAGGAGTAACACGCTGAGACACATAGTTATAGAATTGACAAAAATTAAAGAAAAAGAGAAATTATTAAAAGCAACAAGGGAAAAATGACAAATAACATACAAGGGAACTCCTATCAGGTTATCAGCAGATTTCTCAGCAGAAACTCTGCAAGCCAGAAGGGAGTGGCAAATATTTTTAAAGTGATGAAAGGGAAGACACTATAACCAAGACTACTCTAACCAGCAAGGCTCTCATTCAGATTTGATGGAGAAATCAAAGTATTTAAGACAAGCAAAAGCTTAGAGAATTCAGCACCACCTGACCAGCTTTGCAACAAATACGAAAGGAACTTCTCTAGGCTGGAAACACAACAGAAGAAAAAGACCTACAAAAACAAACCCAAAACAATTAAGAAAATGAAAATAGTAACATACAAATCAATAATTACCTTAAAGGTAAATGGATTAAATGAGCAAACCAAAAGAAATAGACTCTCTGAGTCAATAAAAAAACAAGACCCATATATATGCTGTCTACAAAAGACCGACCTCAAACGTAGGGACACATACAGACTGAAAGTGAGGGGATGGAAGAAGGTATTCCACGCAAATGGAAATCAAAAGAAAGCTGGAGTAGCAATACTCATACCAGACAAAATAGACTTTAAAAAAAAGACTGTTACAAGAGACAAAGAAGGACACTATATAATGATCAAAGGATCGATCCAAGAAGAAGATATAACAATTGTAAATATTTATGTACCCAACATAGGAGAACCTCAATACATAAGGCAAATGCTAACAGCCATAAAGGGGAAATTGACAGTAACACAATCATAGTAGGAGACTTTAACACCCCACTTTCACCAATAGAGGGATCATCCAAAATGAAAATAAATAAAGAAACACAAGTTTTAAATGATACATTAAATAAGATGGACTTAATTGATATTTATAGGACATTCCAACCAAAAACAATAGAATACACTTTCTTCTCAAGTGCTCATGGAACATTCCACAAGATAGACCATATTTTGGATCACAAATCAAGCCTTGGGAACTTTAAGAAAATTGAAATCATATCAAGTATCTTTTCTGACCACAATGCTATGAGACTAGATATCAATTACAGGAAAATATCTGTAAAAAATACAAACACATAGAGGCTAAACAATACACTACTTAATAACCAAGAGAAAAAAAATTTTTAAAAAACCAAGAGATCACTGAAGAAATCAAAGAGGAAATCAAAAAATACCTAGAGACAAATGAAAATGAAAGCAAAATCTATGGAATGCAGCAAAAGCAGTTCTAAGAGGGAAGTGTATAGCAATACAATCCTACCTCAAGAAACAAGAAACATCTCAAACAAACAACCTAACCTTCCACGTAAAGCAATTAGAGAAAGAAGAACAAAAAATCCCCAAGCTTAGAGAAGGAAAGAAACCATAAAGATCAGATCAGAAATAAATGAAAAAGAAATGAAGAAAACAATAGCAAAGATCAATAAAACTAAAAGCTGGTTCTTGGAGAATATAAACGAAATTGATAAACCATTAGCCAGACTCATCAAGAAAAAAAGGGAGAAGACTCAAATCAATAGAATTAGAAAGGAAAAAGGAGAAGTAACAACTGGCACTGCAGAAATACAAAGGATCATGAGACATTACTACAAGCAACTATATGCCAATAAAATGGACAAGCTGGAAGAAATGGACAAATTCTTAGAAAAGCACAACCCTCCGAGACTGAACCAGGAAGAAATAGAAAATATCAACAGACCAATCACAAGCACTGAAATTGAAACTGTGATTAAAAATCTTCCAACAAACAAAAGCCCAGGACCAGATGGCTTCACAGGTGAATTCTATCAAACTTTTAGAGAAGAGCTAACACCTACCCTTCTCAAACTGTTCCAAAATATAGCAGAGGGAGGAACACTCCCAAACTCATTCTACGAGGCCACCATCACCCTGATACCAAAACCAGACAAAGATGTCACAAAGAAAGAAAACTACAGGCCAATGTCACTGATGAACATAGATGCAAAAATCCTTAACAAAATACTAGCAAACAGAATCCAACGGCACATTAAAAGGATCATACACCATGATCAAGTGGGGTTTATCCCAGGAATGCAAAGATTCTTCAATATACACAAATCAATCAATGTGATACACCACATTAACAAATGGAAGGATAAAAACCATATGTTCATCTCAATAGATGTAAAACAACTTTTTGACAAAATTCAACACCTATTTATGATAAAAACCCTCCAGAAAGTAGGCACAGAGGGAACTTACCTCAACATAATAAAAGACATATTGACAAACCCACAGCCAACATCGTTCTCAATGGTGAAAAACTGAAACCATTTCCACTAAGATAAGGAACAAGACAAGGTTGCCCACTCTCACCACTATTATTCAGCATAGTTTTGGTAGTTTTAGCAACAGCAATCAGAGAAGAAAAAGAAATAAAAGGAATCCAAATCAGAAAAGAAGAAGTAAAGCTGTCACTGTTTGCAGATGACATGATACTATACATAGAGAATCCTAAAGACTCTACCAGAAAACTACTAGTGCTAATCAGGGAATCTGGTAAACTAGCAGGATATAAAATTAATGCACAGAAATCTCTTGCATTCCTATACACTAATGATGAAAAATATGAAAGTGAAATTAAGAAAACACTCTCATTTACCATTGCAACAAAAAGAATAAAATACCTAGGAATAAATCTACCTACGGAGACAACGACCTGTATGCAGAAAACTATAAGACACTCAGGAAAGAAATTAAACATGATACAAACAGATGGAGAGATATACCATGTTCTTGGATTGGAAGAATCAATTCTGTGAAAATGACTATACTACCCAAAGCAATCTACAGATTCAATGCAATCCCTATCAAACTACCACTGGCATTTTTCAGAGAACTAGAAAAAAAATTTTCACAATTTGTATGGAAACACAAAAGGCCCCGAATAGCCAAAGCAATCTTGAGAACGAAATATGGAGATGGAGGAATCAGGCTCCCTGACTTCAGACTATACTACAAAGCTACAGTAATCAAGAGAGTATGGTACTGGCAGATAAATAAAGAAATATACATCAGTGGAACAGGATAGAAAGCCCAGAGATAAACCCATGCACATATGGTCACCTTATTTTTGATAAAGGAGGCAAGAATATACAATGGAGAAAAGACAGCCACTTCAATAAGTGATGCTGAGAAAACTGGACAGCTACATGTAAAAGAATGATATTAGAACACTCCCTAACACCATACACAAAAATAAACTCAAAATGGATTTAGGACCTAAGTGTAAGGCCAGCCACTATAAAACTCTTAGAGGAAATCATAGGCAGAACACTCTATGACATAAATCACAGCAAGATCCTTTTTGACACATCTCCTAGAGAAATGGAAATAAAAACAAAATTAAACAAATGGGACCTAATGAAACTTGAAAGCTTTTGCACAGCAAAGGAAACTATAAACAAGACGAAGAAACAACCCTCAGAATGGGAGAAAATATTTGCAAATGAAGCAACTGACAAAGGATTGATCCCCAAAATTTACAAGCCCCTCAATATGAAAAAACAAATAACCTAATCCGAAAATGGGCAGAAGACCTAAATAGACATTTCTCCAAAGAAGGTATACAGATTGCCAACAAACACATGAAAGGATGCTCAACATCACTAATCATTAGAGATATGCAAATCCAAACTACAATGAGGTATCACCTCACACCAGTCAGAATGGCCATCATGAATATATCTACAAACAATAAATGCTGGAGAGGCTGTGGAGAAAAGGGAACCCTCTTGCACTGTTGGTGGGAATGTAAATTGATACAGCCACTATGGAGAACAGTATGGAGGATCCTTAAAAAACTAAAAATAGAACTACCATACGTCCCAGCAATCAAACTACTGGGCATATACCTTGAGAAAACCATAATTCAAAAAGAGTCATGTATCACAATGTTCATTGCAGCTCTATTTACAATAGCCAGGATATGGAAGCAACCTAAGTGTCCATCGACAGATGAATGGATAAAGAAGATGTGGCACATATATACAATGGAATATTACTCAGCCATAAAAAGAAACGAAATTGAGTTATTTGTAGTGAGGTGAACGGACCTTGATTCTGTCCTACAGAGTGAAGTAAGTCAGAAAGAGAAAAACAAATACCATATGCTAACACATATTCATGGACTCTAAAAAAGAAAATGATCCTGAAGGACCTAGGGGCAGGACAGGAATAAAGACGCAGATGTAGAGAATGGACTTGAGGACACAGGTAAAGGGAAGGGTAAGCTGAGACGAAGTGAGAAAGTGACATGTACTTATATGTACTACCAAATGTAAAATAGATAGCTAGTGGGAAGCAGCTGCATAGCACAGGGAGATCAGCTCGGTGCTTTGTGACCACGTAGAGGGGTGGGATTCGAGCATGGGAGGGAGACGCAAGAGGGAGGAGATATGAGGATATATGTATATGTATAGCTGATTCACTTTGTTATAAAGCAGAAACTAACACACCATTTTAAAGCAATTATACTCCAATAAAGATGTTAAAAAACAGAAAGAAATCTGGTGCATTTTTTTACATTAAAAATGAAAAATCAGAAAGATAAATTAAGGCAATAATCCCATTTTCTATCACATCAAAAAGAATAAAATACCTAGGAATAAACCTACCTAAGGAGGTAAAAACCTGTACTCCTAAAACTATAAGACACTGATGAAGGAAATGGAAGATGACAAAAACACTTGGAAAGATACACCACATTCCTGGTTTGGAAGAACTAATATTGTTAAAATGACCATACTACCCGAGATAATATACAGATTTAATGTAATCCCTATCAAAATACCAATGGCATTTTTCACAAAACTAGAACAAGTAATTTTAAGATTTGTATGGAAACACAAAAGACCCTGAATAGGCAAAACAATCTTGAGAAAGAAGGACAGAGCTGGAGGAATCATCCCCCCAACTTCAGACTACATTAAGTAATCAAAGCTAAAGTAATCAGCACAGTATGGTGCTGGCACAAAAACAGACACATCGATCAATGGAACAGGATAGATAGACTAGAAATAAACCCACGCACTTACGGAAAATTAATCTACTGCACAGGTGGCAAGAATATACAATGGAGAAAAGGCAGTCAATAAAAGGTGCTAGGGAAACTGGACAGCTACATGTAAAAGAATGAAATTAGAACATTGTCTAACACCATATACAAAAATAAACTCAAAATGGATTAGAGACCTAAATGTAAGACTGATACTATAAAAGTCCTAGAGGGAAACATAGGCAGATCCCTTTTTGACATAAATTGCAGCAATATTGTTTTGGATCTGTCTCCTAAAGCAAAGGAAACAGAAGCAAAAATAAACAAATGGGACCTAATTAAACTTAAAAGCTTTTGCACAGCAAAGGAAACCATTGAAAAACAAAAAGACAACCTACTGAATGGCAGAAGATATTTTCAAATAATATGACCAATAAGGGATTAATATCCAACATATGTAAGCTACTCATACAACTCAACATCCAAAAAGCAAACAACCTGATTTTAAAAATTGGCAGAAGACCTGAATAGACATTTTTCCAAAGAAGTCATAGAGATGGACAATGGACACATGAAAAGATGCTTAACATCACTAATCAATGGTATGCAAATCAAAACCACAATGAGATATCACCTCATACCTGTCAGAATGGCTATTATCAAAAAGACAACAAATAGCAATTTTGGGTAAGGATATGGAAAAAAGGGAACCCTTGTACACTTTTGGTGGGAATGTAAATTGGTGAAGCCACTGTGGAAAACAGTATGGAGGTTTCTCAAGAACTAAAAATAGAGCTACAGTATGACCTAGCAATTCCACTCCTGGTTATATAACCAACAAAACCCCCAAAATATGGGTTTGAAAAGATACATTCATCCCAACGTTCACAGTAGCATTATTTACAATTGCCAAGATATGGAAACAACCTAAACGTCCATCAACAGATGAATGGATAAAGAAGATGTGGTATACATATATATATATATATATATATATATATATATATATATATATATATGAAAAAAGTTTTGCCATTTGCAGCAACATGGATAGACTTGGAAGGCATTATGTTACGTGAAATAAATGTCAGACAGAGAAAGACAAATACTGTATGATGTCACTTATATGTGGAATCTAAAATCTACAACAAACTAGCTAATATAACAAAAAAGAAGCAGACTCACAGATATAGAGAACAAACTAGTAGTTACCAGTGGCGGGGTGGAGGGGCAACATAGGGATGGGGGGGTGGGATGCACAAACTATTGGGTGTAAGATAGGCTCAAGGATGTATTGTACAACACGGGGAATATAGTCAATATTTTGTAATAACTGTAAATCTAAAGTAACCTTTTAAAATTGTATTAATTCACTTTGTTGTACAGTATAAACTAACACAATATTGTAAAGCAACTATACTCCAATAAAAAATTAATTAATTAATTAAATTGTATGAAAATTTTATAATAAATAAATAGAAATTCTCACAGTCTTCATCTATTCTTTTCCCCAACTCAGTAGCATTCCTTTGTTAATGTTTTGAACTCTTTATCTGTAAATTGTTTATTTTTGTTTCATTAGTTTTTTGAGGGAACTTCTCTTGCTCTTTCAATTGAAACAAATTCCTCTGTCTTATTTTTGATTACCTTTCTCTGTCTCTATGAAATTAGGTGAACGAGTTGTGCATTGCAGTCTTGAAGGGGTGTCCTTGTCTGGGAGTTTCCCTATACAGTCTGCATGTGCCCAGTGGCTTTGGTGGGAGAGCTGGATCTGATGTGAACATAAGTTTTGTTTTTCCCATTGTGTGCTGGCAGCTATCAGTGTGATAGTAGGTGTGGCCAGAGATGGAGGGCTAGGGCCAGAGCCAAGTTGAGCCTGGTCTTCTCTGCTCAGTGGCCATCACCACCCTATTGGGAGTGGAGTTAGGTCCCAAGTTCCTGGAGCAGAAACCCTAAGGTTCAGGTCCAAGCTGGCTCCATTCCTTTCAAGTGCGTGCTCTCCCTGTTCCCAGCACCAGCACCTTTGCCCTAGAGAGGAGCAGTGCTGGAGCAAGAGGGACTGTCATGGGTGCTTGACATAGGTTGGGGTACAGACTGTGGCAGTCTGGCTACAGTCAGAGATCTGGACCACTTCTGATGCACTGCCTCCATTTGTGCCAGTAATGGCTGCTCACACCCTGCACAGAGGCTGGTCCAGGTCTGAGACACCTTGGTGCCTCACAACAAAGCTCTCCCCTCAGTCATGACAGCCCTCACCCCAGTGTGGAGCTTTGTCATGAAGCAAGCATGGCAGAGTGAGTGCTTGTTTCAGGCTGGGGCATGCGCTGGGGTGGTCATAGGAAAGTGGCCAGCGACCTGTGCAGTTTAAATCCATCCTCTTGCCCTGTTTTGGGAGCCAGCAAGGAGAATCCAGGCTTCTGACTGCCCTCCTGTTATTCCTACCGGCCCTCCGACCAGCCAAGGGGACTCATCTTCCTGGTGTTGGACACCAGGGCTGGGGTGCCCAATATGTGGCTCCAACTGCTCTCTCCCCAAGGAGGAGCAACAGTAGCAGTGGTACCTGAGACCTCTCTCTCCAGACTTGAAGGTGCCCATGATTTCTGGCCCCCCACTCCCAGCCCGAAGCGGTGGCACCCATGAACCTGACAACCCCAGACAAGGCAGAGGCACCCACAATGCCAGCTCCCTCTCCACCCTCCCTCTCTCCCAATAGCGGCGGAGCCCGAGACACAGGAAACTTCAGACATGGCAGTAGCATCCACCATACCAATGCCCCAGGAAGCAAAACCAGCGACATGAGCAGCAGCAAGGCACCAGTGACCCGGAAGGCATAAGCAGTGAGGATCCTTGCACCAGAGAAACCTCTGACAGAGGCAGTGAAAATTGGAAAGTGCAAACTCTCAAATAATGATGGGAGGCAGCTCAGATAAAGAGCAAAATCGTGTGCTATAGCACCACCTACTGTAAACCAAAAGAAAGACCTCTAATGTCTAAACGAATTATTAGAATCAGGTGGGGAAAAAAATAAAGCTTTACCCGAAGAAGAAAACTGTTCACTACTTCAAATGTGCCAAAATAGGAGCAACATATCAAGCACAATTCAGCACTGTATCACAAAAAGAAAATAACAATTCTCCAAAATCCAAATTTAAAGTCACAGAATATTGTGATCTAACTGATTTAACACATTTTTATTTCACTTTTTTCCATTTCTTTATAAAATGGTGATCTCCTCACTAGCAGCTCTCTCCCCTAGACTGGGGTGTGGTCTAACTGACAGAGAATTCAAAATAGCTGTCATGAAGAAACTCAGTGAGCTACAAGAAAACCATACAACCCAGCAATCCCACTACTGGGCATATACCCTGAGAAAACCATAGTTCAAAAAGAGTCATGTACCAAAATGTTCATTGCAGCTCTATTTACAATAGCCAGGACATGGAAGCAACATAAGTGTCCATCATCGGATGAATGGATAAAGAAGATGTGGCACATATATACAATGGAATATTACTCAGCCATAGAAATAAATGAAATGGAGGTATTTGTAATGAGGTGGATGGAGTTAGAGTCTGTCATAAAGAGTGAAGTAAGTCAGAAAGAGAAAAAAAAATACAGTATGCTAACACATATATATGGAACCTAAGGAAAAATTTTAAAAGGCCATGAAGAACCTAGTGGCAAGATGGGAATAAAGACACAGACCTACTAGAGAATGGACTTGAGGATATGGGGAGGGGGAGGGGTGAGATTTGACAGGGTAAGAGAGTGTCATGGACATATATACACTACCAAATGTAAAATAGATAGCTAGTGGGAAGCAGCCGCATAGCACAGGGAGATCAGCTCTGTGGTTTGTGATTACCTAGAGGGGTGGGATGGGGAGGGTGGGAGGGAGGGAGATGCAAGAGGGAAGAGATATGGGAACATATGTATATGTATAACTGATTCACTTTGTTATAAAGCAGAAACTAACACACCATTGTAAGGCAATTATACTTCAATAAAGATGTTTAAAAAAAAAAAAGAAAACTCAGAAAGTCAATTCAATGAGTTCAGGAAAAAAATTAATAAACAGGAAGATTGCCTTACCAAAGAGACTGAAACCTTAAAAAAGAACCACAAATTCTGGAGCTGAAGAATTGGATAAATGAGATGAAGAATGCATTAAAAAAACATTGGAAATAGAGTAGAATTTATGGAAAAGTGATATGAAAGCTAGAAATGAAAGCTAGTGATATGAAAGCTAGAAATCTAGAAGTGATACAGGTATAAGAGGAGAAAGAATTGAGATCTTAAAAAAAGAAATTCTACAAGAAATATCCAACAT
>NW_023503263.1:0-53534 GCF_009873245.2 Balaenoptera musculus
AATTTCAACTGTAACTTTTTCTCACAGTGTTTTAAAAAAACACATGCAAAGATGCTCAACATCTCCAATTATTAGACACATGCAAATCAAAACTACAACAAGGTATCACCTCACGCAGTCAGAATGGCCATCATCAAAAAGTCTACAAACCATAAATGCTGGAGAGGACGTGGAGAAAAGGGAACCCTCCTATGCTGTTGGTGGGATGTAAGCTGGTAACAGCCACTATAAAGCACAGTATAGAGATGAGTTTAAAAAGTAAAAATAGAGCTACCATATCATCCAGCAGTCCTGCTTCTGGGCATACATCTGCAGAAAACCAGAATTCGAAAAGACAAATGCACCCAAACCCAAACATGCACTGCAGCACTATTTACAATAGCCTAGACATGGAAGCAACCAAAATGTTCATCAACAGATGAATGGATAAAGAAGTGGTACATGTACAAAATCAATTATTACTCAGAAATGAAAAAGCATGATCATCTCTAGGTCCATCCCTGTTGCTGCAAATGGCATTATTTCATTCTAAGTGCAGTAAGTCATAGAAAAAGACAAATATCCTATGATATCACTTATAGTAGAGTGTAAAAAATGATGGAAATGAACTAATTTATAAAACAGAAACAAACTGACAGACTTCAGATGTCCTTTAGGGAGAAAATTTTTTAAATCTGTTACCGATCATTAAATGTCAACCTGAAAAAATGAAGCAATAAATAACATTGTAAAGGTATTAATTCTCCTCAATTTAACCTACACTAGGCATTAGCAAACTATACCTGGAGATCACATCCAGCCTATCACCTTCATGTGTAAGTTAAATTTAATGAATGACCCACAATGAGACATCACGTCACACCTCTCAACATGGCTATTATACCAAAGTCTACAAATATGAAATATCGTTCATGACATGGAGAGAAGAGAATCCTAGTACACTGTTGGTGGGATTGTAAATTGGTACACCCACTATGAAAACAATATGGAGGTCCTGAAAAAAGCTAAAAGTAGAACTATCATATTAGCCAACAATTCCACTGCTTGGTATATGTCCAAAGAAATTGAAGACACCAATTTGACAAGATACATGCATCACAATGTTCATAGCAGCATTATTTACAATTGCCAACATATGGAAGCAAACTAAATATCCATCAACAGATGAGTGGATAATAAAGATGTGGTATGTATACACAATAGACTATTACTCAGCCATTAAAAAGGATCTAATTCTTCCACTTGCAACAACGTGGATAGGCCTAGAACATTTATACCTACTTAAATAAGTTAGAGAAAGACAAATACTCTATGTTCTTACTTCTCTGTGGAATCTAAAAAATGCAAGAAAGGAATGTATATAACAAAATAGAAATAGACTCACAGAGAACAAATTAGTGGTTACTGGTGGGGCGAGTGAAGGAGGGAGGGAAAGACAGTAGTTTGTTTCTCTAAATCCAATACCCCTATGTTTGGAATAAACAAACAAGGATATATAGTACAACACAGGGAAATACAGCCATTATTTTGTAATAACTTTAAGTGGAGCATGATCTGTAAAAATATTAAATCCATATGTTGTACTGCTAAGACTAATGTAATATTATAAATCAACTATACTTCAATTTAAATAATCCATAGGGTGGCTGAACGGAATAAGAAACTTCAGTAATATAACGTGTACAAGAGATTCATGTTAACTTTAAATCCGTATATGTAGCATAAAATTGAATGATTGGGAAAAAAATACTCCATGAAAATGATACTTGCCTGACTAGTCTATTATCAGGGAAAAGACTTGAAGTCAAACCTCTCAAAGGAAAGAAGGTTATCATATAATGATAAAGGGATTAATTCATCAAGAAATTATGACAATTATAAATATGTATGTATCCAGCATTGGAGCCTCTCAACATATAAAGAAAATATTAACCCACATGAAGGGAAAATGCAGAAATAAAATAATGGTAAGAAACATCAATACCCAACTTTCAACACTGTATAGATCACTGGACAGAATATCAATCAGGAAACACCGAACTTGAACACACACTTGATATCAAATGAACCTAACAGACATATACAGTACATTCCACTCAACAGCAGCAAAATTTCCATTCTTAAGTACACATAGAACATTTCTAGGGTACATCATATGTTAAGCCACAAAACAAGTCTTCAAAAATCCAAGAATACTGAAATCATATCAAGTATCATTTCCAACCACAATGGTATGAAACTGAAATTCAGTATTAGAAAGAATAATTGAAAATTCAAGAACACTTAGAAATTGAACAATAAGCTCCTGAATAGCCAATGAATACAGGAATAAATCAAAAGGGAAATTTAAAAAAAATCTTAAAGCAAACAAAATTGGAAACACAAAGTACCTAAATGTATGGAATACAGGAAAAACAATGCAATTCAAAGAGTTATGTTTACAGTAATAAATGCATATATTTTAAAAGAATTCTCGACAGGCGATCAAGATGATAAAGTAGGAAGATACTGAGCTCCCCTCCTGCCACGGACACACCCAAATTACAACTTACACGGAAATCATCTCTGAGAATGACCTGAAGACTAGCAGGGAAACTTTTCCACAACTAAAGATATTAGGAAGGAGAACCCACAAGGCAGGTAGGAGGACTGGAAACACAGTCTAGTTGGAACCCACACCTCGAGCACAGTGATGCACAGCTGGAAGATATCACAGTTGCATAGGTCCTCCACACGGAGGGAAGGGTCTGAGCCCTGCATCAGGCTGCTCAGCCCAGGGTTCCTGCCCTAGGGAGAAAAGAACACAGCAGGTCTGGCTTTGAAAACCTGCAGGGCTTGCTTTCAGGAAAGGTGGAGGTTAAAGAAAACTGAGACTTTGCTCTCACAGGGCACACACAAATCTCACACGTTCTCAGTCCCTGTGCAGAGCCAGCAGTGTGAAAGACACCTGGTCAGACCCACTTGCTAATCTCGGAGAGCTTCTGGGAAAGGCAAGAGGCAGCTGGGACTCTCGCTAGGAACTGAGACATTGGCAAGCAACATTTTAGAGTCTTCCCTGGAACTGATTAGAATCAGGGGCCTCCCCATCTACCACCATGCCCATAGCACTCCTGCACCACAAGGCCTCACAACTAGACACACTGGGGGCCTACCCTATCCACCTGTGCACCTGGAGCACCACACAGCCACCCATAATGGAGGGCTGCCTGGGCTACCAGCACACCCATGGCAATCATGTACCACGGGGCCTCACAGCCATTTAGGCCAGGGTCCAACACTGCCTACCAGCTTCTCCACAGTAGTTGGCCCTGCCATAAGAGAAAGGTGTGTGCAGCCCACACAGGGGACACCCCTGGAGCATGTGGCTCTGCTCACCAGAGGACAACGTGCTGCTGTGCCCTATCAGTCATCTCCTATATAAGGCCACTTCTCTGAGACCCGGGAATGTAACATCCTGAACCTAATGAATAGAAATGCACAGAGAATTAGGAAACATAAGGAAATAGAGGAATATGTTACAAATGAAGTAAAAAGACACGACATCAGAAAAAGAACTAAATAAAGCAGGGATAAGCATTCTACCCGAAAAAAAAAAGTGTTCACAATAATGGTTATAAAGATGCTCACCCAAGTCAGGAGAAGAATAGATGGACATAGTGAGAATTTCAAGAGTAATAAAATGTCAAAAAGAACCAAACAGCTGAAAAATACAATAAATGAGATTAAAACACACATACAAACACACACGAGGGAAGCCACATTATATTATATGATACAGAGGAACACATCAGTGAAATGGAAAACAGAGTAGTGAAAATCACCAAGCTGAATAGCAGGAAGAAAAAAGAATTAAGACTATAGGTAAAGGGACCTCTGAGACAACATCAAGAATATTAACATGAGCATTACAGGGGTCCCAGAAAGAGGAGAAGAGAGAAAGGGGCAGAGAACTTATTAGAGGATATAATAACTGATAACTTTCCTAACCTGGGGAAGGAAACACACATCCAGGTCCAGGAAACACAGAGTCCCAAACAAGATGAAGACAAACAGGTCCACACCAAGACATGTTATAAAGTGCCAAAAACTTAAGGTAAAGAGGGATCATAGAAGCAGTGAAATAAAAGCATCTAGTTATGTTCAAGGTATTCCCATAAGACTGTCAGCTGACTTTTCAGCAGACTAGGAAGGAATAACAGGATATATTCAATGGGCTAAGAGGAAAAGCCTACAACAAGAATACTCCACCAGTAAGATTATGATTCAGAATTGAAGGAGAGGGCTTCCCCGGTGGCGCAGTGGTTGAGAATCTGCCTGCCAATGCAGGGAACACGGGTTCGAGCCCTGGTCCAGGAAGATCCCACATGCCGTGGAGCAGCTACGCCAGTGCACCACAACTACTGAGCCTGTGCTCTAGAGCCTGTGAGCCACAACTACTGAGTCTGCGAGCCGAAACTACTAAAGCCTGTACACCTAGACCTGTGCTCCACAACAAGAGAAACCACCACCGTAAGAAGCCTGCGCACTGCAGCGAAGAGTAGCCCCCACTCGCCACAACTAGAGAAAAGCCCGCTTGCAGCAACAATGACCCAACGCAGCCAAAAATAAATAAATAAATAAATTTATGGGAAAAAAAAAAAGAATTGAAGGAGAGACCAAGAGTTTCCCAACAGAGGAACCAAGATGGCGGAGTAGAAGGATGTGCTCTCACTCCGTCTTGCGAGAACACCAGAATCACAACTAGCTGCTGGACAATCATCAACAGGAAGACAGTGGAACTCACCAAAAAAGATACCCCACATCCAAAGACAGGGAGAAGTCACAATGAGAAGGTAGGAGAGGCGCAATCACAGTAAAAATCAAATCCCATAACTGCTGGGTGGGTGACTCACAGACTGCAGAACACTTATACCACAGAAGTCCACCCACTGGAATGAAGGTTCTGAGCCCCATGTCAGGTTCCCAACCTGGGGGTCCGGCAACGGGAGGAGGAATTCCTAGAGAATCAAACTTTGAAGCCTAGTGGGAATTGATTGCAGGACTTCTACAGGACTGGGGGAAACAGAGACTCCACTCTTGGAGGGCACACACAAAGTAGTGTGCACATCGGGACCCAGGGGAAGGAGCAGTGACCCCAGGGGAGACTGATCCAGACCTACCTGCTAGTGTTGGAGGATCTCCTGCAGAGGCGGTGGGGGGGGCTGTGGCTCACCTTGGGGACACATACACTGGCAGCAGAAGTTCTGGGAAGTACTCCTTGGCGTGAGCCCTCCCAGAGTCTGTCATTAGCCCCACCAAAGAGCCCAGGTAGGCTCCAGTGTTGGGTTGCCTCAGGCCAAACAACCAATAGGGAGGGAACCCAGCCCCACCCATCAACAGTCAAGTGGATTAAACTTTTACTGAGCTCTGCCCACCAGAGCAACAGTCAGCTCTACCCACCACCAGTCCCTCCCATCAAGCCTCTTAGATAGTCTCATCCACCAGAGGGCAGATGGAAGAAGCAAGAAGAACTACAATCCTGCAGCCTGTGGAACAAAAACCACATTCACAGAAAGATAGACAAGAGGAAAAGGCAGAGGGCTATATACCAGATGAAGGAACAAGATAAAACCCCAGAAAAACAACTAAATGAAGTGGAGATAGGAAACCTTCCAGAAAAAGAATTCAGAATAATGATAGTGAAGATGATCCAGGACCTCGGAAAAAGAATGGAGGCAAAGATCGAGAAGATGCAAGAAATGTTTAACAAAGACCTAGAAGAATTAAAGAACAACAGAGATAAACAATAACAATACAATAACTGAAATGAAAACGACACTAGAAGGAATCAATAGCAGAATAACTGAGGCAGAAGAACGGATAAGTGACCTGGAAGACAGAATGGTGGAATTCACTGTTGCGGAACAGAATAAAGAAAAAAGAATGAAAAGAAATGAAGACAGCCTAAGAGGCCTCAGGGAAAACATTAAATGCAACAACATTCGCATTATAGGGGTCCCAGAAGGAGAAGAGAGAGAGAAAGGACTTGAGAAAATATTTGAAGAGATTATAGTCGAAAATTTCCCTAACATGGGAAAGGAAATAGCCACCCAAGTCCAGGAAGCACAGTGAGTCTCATATAGGATAAACCCAAGGAGAAACACGCCAAGACACATATTAATCAAATTGGCAAAAATTAAAGACAAAGAGAAATTATTGAAAGCAGCAAGGGAAAGATGACAAATATCATACAAGGGAACTCCCATAAGGTTAACAGCTGATTTCTCAGCAGAAACTCTACAAGCCAGAAGGGAGTGGCATGATATACTTAAAGTGATGAAAGGGAAGAACCTACAACCAAGATTACTCTACCCGGCAAGGATCTCATTCAGATTTGATGGAGAAATCAAAAGCTTTACAGACAAGCAAAAGCTAAGAGAATTCACCACCACCAAACCAGCTCGACAACAAATGCTAAAGGAACTTCTCTAAGTGGGAAACACAAGAGAAGAAAAGGACCTACAAAAACAAACCCAAAACAATTAAGAAAATGGTCGTAGGAACATACATATCAATAATTACCTTAAACGTGAATGGATTAAATGCTCCAACCAAAAGACACAGGCTTGCTGAATGGTTACAAAAACAAGACCCATATATATGCTGTCTACAAGAGACCCACTTCAGACCTAGGGACACATGCAGACTGAAAGTGAGGGGATGGAAAAAGATATTCTATGCAAATGGAAATCAAAAGAAAGCTGGAGTAGCTATACTCATATCAGATAAAATAGACGTTAAAATAAAGAATGTTACAAGAGACAAGGAAGGACACTACATAATGATCAAGGGATCAATCCAAGAAGAAGATATAACAATTATAAATATATATGCACCCAACATAGGAGCACCTCAATACATAAGGCAACTGCTAACAGCTATAAAAGAGGAAATCGACAGTAACACAATAATAGTGGGGGACTTTAACACCTCACTTACACCAATGGACAGATCATGCAAAATGAAAATAAATAAGGAAACACAAGCTTTAAATGACACAATAGACCAGATAGATTTAATTGATATTTATAGGACATTCCATCCAAAAACAGCAGATTACACTTTCTTCTCACGTGCTCATGGAACATTCTCCAGGATAGATCACATCTTGGGTCACAAATCAAGCCACAGTAAATTTAAGAAAATTGAAATCATATCAAGCATCTTTTCTGACCACAATGCTATGAGATTAGAAATGAATTACAGGGAAAACAACGTAAAAAACACAAACACATGGAGGCTAAACAATATGTTACTAAATAACCAAGAGATCACTGAAGAAATCAAAGAGGAAATCAAAGAATACCTAGAGACAAATGACAATGAAAACACGACGATCCAAAACCTATGGGATGCAGCAAAAGCAGTTCTAAGAGGGAAGTTTATAGCTATACAAGCCTACCTCAAGAAACAAGAAAAATCTCAAGTAAACAATCTAACCTTACACCTAAAGGAACCAGAGAAAGAAGAACAAACAAAACCCAAAGTTAGCAGAAGGAAAGAAATCATAAAGATCAGAGCAGAAATAAATGAAACAAACAAAGAAAACAATAGCAAAGATCAATAAAACTAAAAGCTGGTTCTTTGAGAAGATAAACAAAATTGATAAGCCATTAGCCAGACTCATTAAGAAAAAGAGGGAGAGGACTCAAATCAATAAAATTAGAAATGAAAAAGGAGAAGTCACAACAGACACCGCAGAAATACAAAGCATCCTAAGAGACTACTACAAGCAACTCTATGCCAATAAAATGGACAACCTGGAAGAAATGGACAAATTCTTAGAAAGGTATAACCTTCCAAGAGTGAACGAGGAAGAAACAGAAAATATGAACAGACCAATCACAAGTAATGAAATTGAAACTGTGACTAAAAATCTTCCAACAAACAAAAGTCCAGGACCAGATGGCTTTACAGGTGAATTCTATCAAACATTTAGAGAAGAGCTAACACCCATCCTTCTCAAACTCTTCCAAAAAATTGCAGAGGAAGGAACACTCCCAAACTCATTCTATGAGGCCACCATCACCCTGATACCAAAACCAGACAAAGATACTACAAAAAAATAAAATTACAGACCAATATCACTGATGAATATAGATGCAAAAATCCTCAACAAAATACTAGCAAACAGAATCCAACAACACATTAAAAGGATCATACACCACAATCAAGTGGGATTTATCCCAGGGATGCAAGGATTCTTCAATATACGCAAATCAATCAATGTGATACACCATATTAACAAATGGAAGAATAAAAACCATATGATCATCTCAATAGATGCAGAAATAGCTTTTGACAAAATTCAACACCCATTTCTGATAAAAACTCTCCAGAAAGTGGGCATAGAGGGAACCTACCTCAACATAATAAAGGCCATATATGACAAACCCACAGCAAACATCATTCTCAACGGTGAAAAAATGAAAGCATTTCCTCTAAGATCAGGAATGAGACAAGGATGTCCACTCTCACCACCATTTTTCAACATAGTTTTGGAAGTCCTAGCCACAGCAATCAGAGAAGAAAAAGAAATAAAAGGAATACAAATTGGAAAAGAGAAGTAAAACTGTCACTGTTTTCAGATGACATGATACTATACATAGAGAATCCTAAAAATGCCACCAGAAAACTACAAGAGCTAATTAATGAATTTGGTAAAGTTCCAGGATACAAAATTAATGCACAGAAATCTCTTGCATGCCTATACACTAATGAAAAATCTGAAAGAGAAATTATGGAAACACTCCCATTTTCCATTGCAACAAAAAGAATAAAACACCTAGGAATAAACCTACCTAGGGAGACAAGAGACCTGTATGCAGAAAACTATAAGACACTGATGAAAGAAATTAAAGATGTTACCAACAGATGGAGAGATATACCATGTACTTGGATTGGAAGAGTCAATATTGTGAAAATGACTATACTACCCAAAGAAATCTACAGATTCAACGCAATCCCTATCAAATTACCAGTGGCATTTTTTACGGAACTAGAACAAATCATCTTAAAATTTGTATGGAGACACAAAAGACCCTGAATAGCCAAAGCAGTCTTGAGGGGAAAAAACGGAGCTAGAGGAATCAGACTCCCTGACTTCAGACTATACTACAAAGCTACAGTAATCAAGACAATATGGTACTGGCACAAAAACAGAAACATAGATCAATGGAACAAGATAGAAAGCCCAGAGATAAACCCACGCACCTATGGTCATCTAATCTATGACAAAGGAGGCAAAGATATACAATGGAGAAAAGACAGTCTCTTCAATAAGTGGTGCTGGGAAAACTGGACAGCTACATGTAAAAGAATGAAATTAGAACACTCCCTAACACCATACACAAAAATAAACTCAAAATGGATTAGAGACCTAAATGTAAGACCAGACACTATAAAACTCTTAGAGGAAAACATAGGAAGAACACTCTTTGACATAAATCACAGCAAGATCTTTTTTGATCCACCTCCTAGAGTAATGGAGATAAAAACAAAAATAAACAAATGGAACCTAATGAAACTTCAAAGCTTTTGCACAGCAAAGGAAACCATAAACGAGACGAAAAGACAACCCTCAGAATGGGAGAAAATATTTGCAAACGAATCAACGGACAAAGGATCAAACTCCAAAATATATAAACAGCTCATGCAGCTCAATATTAAAGAAACAAACAACCCAATCCAAAAATGGGCAGAAGACCTAAACAGACATTTCTCCAAAGAAGACATACAGATGGCCAAGAAGCACATGAAAAGATGCTCAACATCACTAATTATTAGAGAAATGCAAATCAAAACTACAATGAGGTATCACCTCACACCAGTTAGAATGGGCATCATCAGAAAATCTACAAACAAATGCTGGAGAAAAGGGAACCCTCTTGCACTGTTGGTGGGAATGTAAATTGATACAGCCACTATGGAGAACAGTATGGAGGTTCCTTAAAAAACTAAAAATAGAATTACCATATGATCCAGCAATCCCACTACTGGGCATATACCCAGAGAAAACCATAATTCAAAAAGACACATGCACCCCAATGTTCATTGCAGCACTATTTACAATAGCCAGGTCATGGAAGCAACCTAAATGCCCATCGACAGATGAATGGATAAAGAAGTTGTGGTACATATAGACAATGGAATATTACTCAGCCATAAAAAGGAACGAAGTTGAGTCATTTGTTGAGACGTGGATGGATCTAGAGACTGTCATACAGAGGGAAGTAAGTCAGAAAGAGAAAAACAAATATCGTATATTAACACATGTATGTGGAACCTAGAAAAATGGTACAGATGAACCGGTTTGCAGGGCAGAAGTTGAGACACAGATGTAGAGAACAAACGTATGGACACCAAGGGGGGAAAACTGCGGTGGGGTGGGGATGATGGTGTGCTGAATTGGGCGATTGGGATTGACATGTATACACTGATGTGTATAAAATTGATGACTAATAAGAACCTGCAGTATAAAATAACAAACAAAAAAAAACAACTAATACTAAACTTTCCTTGGGTTATTTGTATAGAAATATGTTAATATAAATGTTTCAGACATTACATGAAATTTCTAAAAATCTTATATGTTCTGGTATAATGTTATAAGTCATAATTCTAGTTAATACTTTAAAATGTATATCTCAGAAATAACTAAATTTCCTTGTCAATTGCATTATTATGAACTTTCATCAAATCTTTAACCGTGGTCATTTTTAAGTCTTTTGTCATTTACACACAGTTCTGGGTGTACTCTGAT
The DNA here is from genome assembly GCF_009873245.2 of Balaenoptera musculus. NCBI lineage: Eukaryota > Metazoa > Chordata > Mammalia > Artiodactyla > Balaenopteridae > Balaenoptera > Balaenoptera musculus. Next base: position 10,802 of record NW_023503263.1, read on the forward strand.
GCTTTTGCAAAAATGTTCCTATAAAAGGGTTTCATCTTCAAGGAATTCATGGAAAAGACTCTGACAAGTACAGGTTTCTGGTAATGGACTATACTGCTGAAATGAATGAATAAGCATTTTCAGAACTCTAATGGAAAACTGATGAACTCATAAAAGTGCTAACAGAAGATCAAGATGGAAAAAAAAATTAATTACATGGGACTGAGTGAACTGATGAGGATGATTATAATTTTTGTGACTTTCTGTTTGAATAAAAAAAAAAATCCCACAAGGACTCAGACGCAAAAATAATATACAAATCAATTTTCACTGCAAAGTAAAGGAGCTGTTACAGTGGCGGATTACTGGACTGAATGTCAATATTATGACATAGTATGACGTAGTATGTTGTGGTCATCCATTTACAATGCTTGGTGTCAGTTTATTTATCTCTTGTAAAAATAAAATACAGGGGCTTCCCTGGTGGCGCAGTGGTTGAGAGTCTGCCTGCCAATGCAGGGGACACGGGTTCGAGCCCTGGTCTGGGAAGATCCCACATGCCACGGAGCAGATGGGCCCGTGAGCCACAATTGCTGAGCCTGCGCGTCTGGAGCCTGTGCTCCGCAACAAGAGAGGCCGCGATAGTGAGAGGCCCGCGCACCGCGATGAAGAGTGGCCCCCGCTTGCCACAACTAGAGAAAGCCCTCGGACAGAAATGAAGACCTAACACAGCCATAAATAAATTAATTTTTTAAAAAAATAAAATAAAATAAAATACAGTGTGTGTGTGTGAAAAAAAAAAGAATAGTTTTGGAGATTTTTGAAATCTATATGTATTTCTATATCTATATCTGTATCTATTCAAACACACAGTGTGTATCCTTTTGCTCAGTATTTTATCTCTGACATTCATCTATGTGGTTGCATATACTTATAGTTAATTCATTTTCATTCTATACAGTATTCCATTGCACAAGTATGACACTTTTTAATCCATTTTACCTTTGATGTACCTTTGATTCAATGCTGCTATATGTGTCTTGTACATATCTTTTGGGATGCATGTGCATGCATTTCTGTTGGGTATATACCTAGAAATGGAATTTCTGGCTCATAGGAAATAAGTATATTCAACCCCAGTAGAACATGCCAAATTTTTGTTTTCCCCAAATGGATATACTTACTTACATTACCACCACGAGTGTGTGAAAGTCCTCATTGTTTCACATCTCCATCAATATTTACTCTCATAAAGCCTTTCTAATGTTGGTCATTCTGATAGAAGTATAATGAGTTCTCATTGGAATTTAATTTGTATTTCCCAGATTGCTGGTGAGGATTAGCACCATTTCACTTTTTGGTTGACTATTTGAATAATCTATTTTGTGAAATGCCTGGTCAAGCCTCTTGCCAATTTTTCTATTGAGTTCTCTGTCTTTTTTCTATTAATTTGAATAACTTTGTATGTAGTCTCAATATGGGTGCATCCTGGTTATATTTATTGCAAACATCTTCTTGTATGTTCCAGGGTGCATTTTTCACTTGCTTAATGATGTCCTCAACTTTCATTAATATAATCAAATAGAGAAAGTTTTTTTGATGGTTAGTGATATGGGTATCTGGCTTATTAAGATACCCACCCTGAGATCTATACTTTTGCCTTTACCTACCCAGAGATCATAAAGATATTTTTCTTTGCTAAAAAAAAAAAAATCGTTTCCCAGACTAGCAAAAGCTAAAAGAGTTCATCACTAATAAAGTAGCCTTATAAGCAATGTTGAAGGAATTTACTTAAGCTTAAAAGAAGTCTCACTAATTATTGATAGTAACAAGAAAACAAACAAAAGTAAAAATCTCACTGCAAAAATTATACATAGAGTAAGGGTAGTAGATCAAACACTTATTAAGCTTCTGTAAAGAATAAAAGACAATAGTAGTATGTTTTTTTAAAAAGAGAGGGCCCAAATAAATCAGAAATAAAAGAGATGAAGTTACAACAGACACCACAGAAATACAAAGTATCCTACGAGATTAAGACAAACAATTATACACCAACAAATGGGACAACCTAGAAGAAGTGGATAAATTCCTAAAAACATAAATCTTCCAAGATAGAGTTAGCAATAAATAAAAAATCTAAACAGATCAATTACTAGAAATGAAATCAATCAATAATCAAAAAACTCCCAATAAATAAAATGTCCAGGATCAGGTGGCTTTACTAATAAATTCTACCAAACATTTAAAGGACAGTTAACATCTATCTTTCTCAAGCTATTCCAAACAACTGATGAAGGAGTGCTTCCAAACTTATTTTCTGAGGCCAGCATCACCCATATATGAAAACCAGATAAACACACTACCAAAAAAGGTAAATTACAGGCCAATATCCCTGATGAACATAGATGCAGAAACCCTCAACAAAATATTAGTAAACTAAATTCAACAATACACTAAAAGAACCATACACCATGATCACATGGATCATCTCAGCAATGCAGGAATGATTCAGTCTATGCAGATCAATTGACACACCAGATTAGCAGAACAAAGGATAAAATCATATGATCAACTTCACACCTCCAGCAAAGGAGGTGGCAAAATTCGACAAAGTTCAACATTTGAATTATGATAAAAACTCTCAACAAGGTGGGTATAGAGGCAACATACCTTTTTATAATAAAGGACAGCGACTTCCCTGGCAGTCCAGTGGTTGGGAATTTGCGATTCCACTGCAAGGGGTGTGGGTTCAATCCCTGGTCAGGGAACTAGGGTCCCCCATGCTGTGCGGTGCGGCCTGAATGAATGAATGAATGAATAAATAAATATAAAGGGTATATATGACAAAAGCAGACCTAACATCATACTTAATGGTGAAAAGCTGAAAGCATCTCCTCTAAGAACAGGAACAAGACAAGGATGCCGACTCTCACCACTTTTATTCAACACAGGATTAATAGTTCTAGCCACAGCCAAAAGACAAAAATCAAAATACAAAATAGGATCTAACTTGTAAAGGAAATAAAACTGTCACTGTTTGCAGATGACATGATAATATGTAGAGAAAACCCTAAAGATCTCACCAACAAATTATTAGCATAAATAAACTCAGTAAATTTGAAGTATACACAATTTTTTTCTTTTTTTTAATTAACTTTGTTGGAGTATAGTTGCTTTTCAATGTTGTGTTAGTTTCTACTATACAGCAAAGTGAAGCACCTATACGTATACATATATCTGCTCTTTTTTGGATTTCCTTCCCATTTAGGTCACCACCAAGCACTGAGTAGAGTTCCCTGTGCTATACAGTAGGTTCTCATTAGTTATCTATTTTATACATAGTATCAATAGTGTATATTTGTCAATCCCAATCTCCCAATTTCTCCCATCCCCCCTTTTCCCCCCTTGGTGTCCATACATTTGTTCTCTACATCTATGTCTCTATTTCTGTTTTGCAAATTACATCATCTATACCATTTTTCTAGATTCCACATATATGTGTTAATATACGATATTTGTTTTTCTCTTTCTGATTTACTTCATTCTGTATGACTCTATGTACATCCATGTCTCTACAAATAACCCAATTTCATTCCTTTTTATAGTTGAGAATATTCCATTGTATATATGTACCACATCTTCTTTGTCCATTACTCTGTTGATGGACATCTAGGTTGCCTCCTAGTCCTGGCTATTGTAAATAGTGTCACAGTGAATACTGGGGTGCACATGTCTTTTTGAATTATGGTTTTCTCTGGGTATATGCCCAGTAGTGGGATTGCTGTATCATAACGTAGCTCTTAGTTTTGAAGGAACCTCCATACTGTTCTCCATAGTGGCTGTATCAATTTACATTCCCACCAAGAGCAAGTGGGTTCCCTTTGCTCCACACCTTCTCCAGCATTTATTGTTTGTAGATATTTTGATGATGGCCATTCTGACCCGTGTGAGGTGATACCTCATTGTAGTTTTTGATTTGCATTTCCCTAATAATTAATGATGTTGAGCATCTTTTCATGTGCCTCTTGGCCATCTGTATGTCTTTGGAGACATACCTATTTAGGTCTTCCACCCATTTTTTCATTGGCTTGTTTGTTTTTTTGATATTGAGCTACATGAGCTATTTGTATATTTTGGAGATTAATCCTTTGTCAGTTTCTTCATTTGCAAATATTTTCTCCCATTGTGAGTGCTGTCTTTTCATCTTCTTTATGGTTTCCTTTGCTGTGCAAAAAAGCTTTTACGTTTAATTAGGTCCTATTTGTTAATTTTTGTTTTTATTTTCATTGAAGTATATGCAATTAATATACAGAAATCTGTTATTTTTCTCTGCACTAATAAACTATCAGAGAAATTAAGGAAAAAAATTACAATTGTACCAAAAATAATAAAATACCTGGGAATAAATTTAACCACGGAGGTGAAAGATATATATATTAAAAATTATAAGACATTGATGAAGGAAATTGAAGATGACACAAATAAATGAAAAGATAGCCAATGCTCTTGGATTAGAAGAATTAATCTTTTTAAAATAGCCCTATTACTCAAAGCAACCTACAGATTTAAAGCAATCCCTATCAAAATACCCATGACATTGTTCACAAACAGAACAAATAATCCCCAAACAAATATAGAACCACAAAATACCCACACTGCCAAAGCAATCCTGAGAAAAAAAGACCAAAGCTGGAGATAGCATGCTCCCTGACTACAAAGCTACAATAATGACAAAAACAGACACATAGATCAACGGAATAGAATAGAGAGCCCAGAAAGGAACCCACACACTTATGGTGAATAAAAATACCACCAAGGAGGCAAGAATATACAATGGAGAAAAGACAGTCTCTTCAATAAGTGGTGTTGGGAAAACTGGAGGGCTACATGTAAAATAATGAATTTAGAACATTTCCTCACATCAGACACAAAATTCAAAATGGATTAAGGACCTAAAGGTAATACACCAAACCATAAAACTCCCTGGAGAGAACATAGGCAGAACACTCTTGAAAATAAATTGTAGCAATAATTTTTTGGGGATCTGGCCTCTAAGGCAAAAGAAATAAAAACAAAAATAAACAAATGGAAGCTAAATAAAGTTAAAGAGCTTTTGCACAGCCATGAAAGCCATCAACAAAATCAAAATTCAAAGTGCAAAGTGTAAGAAAATATTTGCAAATGATATGACTGACAAAAGGTTAATATCCAAAATATATAAATGGTTCATACAACTCAATATCACACACACAGAAAATGAACAAACAACACAATCAATAATGGTCAGAAGACATGAATAGACATCTTTCCAAAGAAGATACAGATGGCTAAAAGGCAGATGAAAAGGTGCTCAACATCACTAATTATTAGAGAATTTCAATTCAAAACAACCATGAGATATCAACCCCACACCTGTCAAAATAGCTCTCATCAAAATGTCTACAAATACCAAATTTTGGAGAGGATGTGGAGAAAAGTGAACCCTTGTCCACTGTGGGTAGGACTGTAAATTGTTGCAGGCACTATGGAAAATAGGATGGAGGTTTCTCAAAAAATTAAAAATAGAACTACCATATGATCCATCAATAACTCTCCTGTGTACCTATCTAGGAAAAAAATGAAAACACTAATTCAAAAGATACATAGGGCTTCCCTGGCGGCACAGTGGTTAAGAATCCACCTGCCAATGCAGGGGACAGGGGTTCAATCCCTGGTCTGGGAAGATCCCACATGCCGCGGAGCAACTAGGCCCATGCACCACAAATACTGAGCCTGCACTCTAGAGCCCGCGAGCCACAACTACTGAAGCCTGTGCTCCTAGAGCCCGTGTTCCGCAACAAGAGAAGCCACCACAATGAGAAGCCCGCGCACCGCAACGAACAGCAGCCCCTGCTCGCTGCAACTAGAGAAAGCCCATGCACAGCAACAAAGACCCAATGCAGCCAAAAATAAAAAATAAAATAAAAATAAAAAAGATTGTTTAAAAAAAAAAAGATACATAAACCCCAATGTGCATAGCAGCACTATTGACAATGGCCAAGATATGAAAGCAACCAAAATGCCCATGAACAGACAAATGGATAAAGAAGATATGGGATATATGTACAGTGGAATCTTACACAGCCATAAAAAGAATGAAATGCTGCCATTTGCAGCATCGTGGATGGACCTCGAGAATATTATGCTTAATGAAGTAAGTCAGAGAAAGACAAATACTGTGTGATATCATTTATATGTGGAATCTAAAAATAATACAAATGAATGTATATGCAAAACAGAAACAGACTCACAGATCTATATACAAAGTAGTGGTTACCGGTGGGGACAGGTAAGGGAGGAGGAGCAAATTAGGGATACAGGATTAAGAGGTACAAACTACTATGTATGAAATAGATAAGCAACAAAATATATATTGTATAGGACAGAGAATTATAGCCATTCTCTTGTAAAAACTTTTAATCAAGTGTAATCAGTAAAAAATCCAAGATCACCTGAAACTGATATAATATTGTAAATAAACTATAATTTTAAAAAATAAAACAAAAATAAAAACAATTGGGTAGAGTATCTGAATACACATTTTGCCAAAAAAAAAGAAAAAAACAGATGGCTAAAAGGCACATGGAAACATGGTCAACATTACTAATCATCAGGAGGGAAATGCAACTCAAAATCACGAAAAGAGATCACCTTACAGGTGTCAGAATGGTTATCATCAAAATGACAACAGTTAATAAGTGTTGCTGAGGATGTGGAGAAAAGAGCACTGACTGGCACTGTTGCTAAGCGTGTATAGCAGTGCAGCCAGTATTGAAAACATTATGGAGGGTTCTGAAAACATAAAAAAATAAAACTACCATATGAGTTAGCAATTCCACTTATGGTTATTTATCCAAAGAAAACAAAAAAAAGCAAAAAACTAAAGAGTTACATGCACCCCTGTGTTCACTGCAACATAACTTACAATAGCCAATATATGGTAGAAACCTAAATGTTCAATGATAGACAAATGGATAAAAAAGTGATATATATATATATATATACACACACACACACACACACACATACATGTATACACATACATACATATGAATATACAAAATACACATACACAGATATACATGTATCTATACACATATGTAGATATATTCATATACAAATACATATATATGTATATATGTCTATACAACTGTACATATACAGTTATATATTATATATTACTCAGCCATAAAAAGATAAAATCTTGCCATTTTTGACAACATGGATGGACCTAGAGAGTATTATTCTCAGTGAAGTAACTCACATAGAGAAAGACAAATACCACATGATCTCACTTATATGTGTAATGTCAAAACAAAATAAACACAACAAAACCAGTCTTACAGACACAGTGAACAAATTGGTGGTTGCAAAAGGGGAGGTGAGTAGGTCTTGGACAAGACAGGTGAAGGGGTATAAGAAGTACAAAATTCCAGTTATAAAAATTGACAAGAATTTAATATACAGAATAAAGAATATGGTTCATGATATTGCAGTAACTGTGGATGGGGACAGATGGTTACTAGACTCATCAAGGTGATCGTTTTGTAATATACTTAAACGCTAAATCATTATGTTGTACATCTGAAACTAATGTAATATTATATGCCAACTATTCTTCAATTAAAAAAAAGAAAGAAAGAAAGAAAAAGAATGCATGCCCTGACAGCATTTCACCTGAGCCATTTCTTGGGAGTGTGTTTGTAATGAACAGCCTTGAGGAATGAGCTAATGTCTCTCCCTCAGACAAACAGGAACCTGCTAACCTCTCATTTTAAAAGCAGTGGACTCCTCAAACTCAGTGTTCTTAGTGTAACACAACCAAGTACCTGCTAGCACTCAACTGGATCCCTCTCTGTCATCCCAGTGGGAACTGGGGTGTGGGGAAGGAGAACCAATACAATATTATGCTCACGCTTGCTGTGCCATAAGTAATAAAACCTTTTGTCTCTGAAAAATAACTCAATTAAAGAACCTCATTTTACAACTAAAGGAACTAGGAAAACAACAAACTAAGCCCAATATTAGCAGAATGAAATAAATAATAAGGATTAGAGCAGTTATAAAAGTAATAGAAGGACCTACTGTCTAGCACAGGGAACTCTACTCAATACTCTGTAGTGATCTATATGGGAAAAGAATCTAAAAAAGAGTGGATATACGTATAACTGATTCACTTTACTGAACACAACATTGTACATCAACTATACTCCAATAAAAATTAAAAATAAAGTAATAAAGACTACAAAATCAGTAGAAGAATAAATAATATTGGAGTTTTTTTATTGAAAAGGTAAACAAAATTGACAAACTGTTAGCAAGAATAACTAAAAGAGAGACTGAATGAATGATGAATGAATGAACAAATAAATAAATACACACACATGCATATAAAGGCATTACAATTTTGCCACAGAAATACAAATGACAATCAGAAACTACTATCGACAATCATATGCAAACAACTTGGACTACTTAGGAAAAAAAGGACAAACTCCTAGAAAGATACAACCTACCAAGAAATAGAATACATGAACAGACCAGTAATGAGTAAAGAGAATGAAACAGTATTGAGAAACCTCAATAAATAAAATCCCAGGACCAGATGGTTTTACTAGTGAATTATGCCAAATACTTAAAGTATTTAAAACCAAGACTTCTCAAATACTTCCAAAAATTTAAAGAGGAGGGAACGCTTTCAACCCATCTTATGAGGCATTATCCCAGACAAGGGTAATGCCAAAACCAGACAAGGGGGACTTCCCTGGTGGCGCAGTGGTTAAGAATCCTCCTGCCAATGCAGGGGACACAGGTTCCATCCCTGGTCTGGGAAGACCCCACATGCCGCGGTGCAACTAAGCCTGTGCACCACAACTACTAAGCCCTCGCACCTAGAGCCTGTGCTCTGCAACAAGAGAAGCCACCGCAACGAGGACCCCACACACCACAACGAAGAGCAGCCCCCACTCGCCACAAATGGAAAAAAGCCCGCGTGCAGCAACGAAGACCCAACACAGCCAAAATAAATAAGTAAATAATAAATTAAAAAAAAAAAAAGACAAGGGCACGATAAGAAAAGTACAGATCAACATTCCTGAATAACCGATGAAATACACTCAAAATACTGGCAAACTAAATTCAGCAGCATATTGAAAGGATTCATTCACCATGATTAAGTGAGATTTATGCCTGGATGCAAGGATGGCTCAATGTATGCAAATTAATAAATGTGATACATTACATTAAGAGAATAAAGGGAAAATATGATCATATTAATAGATACATAAAATTATTTGACAAAATCCAACTTCCTTTCATGATAAAGACTGTCAAGAAATTAGTTATAGAAGGAATATTCCTCAACACATTAAAAGTCATATGACAAGCCCAAAGCTAACAATCCCCAAAGTGTTTCTCCTAAGTTTCAGCCAAGACAAGGGTACCAATTCTTGCCCCTTCTATTCAACACAGTACTGGAATTCCTAACCAGAGCAAGTAGGCAAGAAAGATAAATAAAATAAATCCAAATCATAAAGGTAAACCTAGATTTTCTGTTTGCAGATGACATGTTTTTATATCTACAAAAACCTAAAAATGCCACTTCCAAAAAACTGTTCAAACTAGTAAATCGAGTAAGCAGCATGACACAAAATCAACATATAAAAATCACTTGTGGTTCTGTATACTAACAACATAAACTATCAGAAAAGGTTTTAAAAAGTCCCATTTACAATAGCAGTGAAAAGAATAAAATATTTAGGAATAAAGTTAACCAAGAATGTAAAAGAGCCGTACACTGCAAACTATAAAATACTGATGAAAGAACTCGAAGAAGACACAAATAAATGGAACCATCGCCCATATTAATATATTGAATAAATGAACATTGTTAAAAATGTCCATACTATTCAAAGCAATCTACAGAGTCAATGCAATCCATGTCAAAATTCCGAAGGCAGTTTCCCCAGAAAATAGAAAAAGAAATACTAAAATTCATATGGAACCATAAAAGGCCCCAAATGTCCAAAGCAATCTTGAGCACAAAGAGCAAAGCTGAAGGCATCACGCTTCATAATTTCAAACCATACTACAAAGCATAGTAATCAAAGCAGTATGGTCACAGTACAAAAACAGACATATAGAACAATGGAACGAAATACAGACCTCAGAAATAAATCCACATATTTACAATCAATTGATCTTTCACAAAAGTGCCAGGAATATACAATGAGAAAAGTATCTCTTCAGTAAATTCGTGGGAAACTGAATATTCACAAGCATAAGGAAGAAATTAGACTTGTATCTCAAACTGTATACAAAAATTAATTCAAACTGGTTTAGAGAATTAAATATAAGATCTGAAACTGTAAAGTTACTAGAAGAAGATATAGGGGCAAAAAAACGTCTTGACAATGCTATGGGCAATGTATTTTTAGATGTGACCACAAAAACACAGGCAGCAAAAGAAAAAACAATTTTGAAAAACAGATTGCATTAAACCATAAAGCTTTGAAGAGCAAAGGAAACAATTTACAGAGAGCAGAGTGTACCTACAAAATGGGGGAAATATTTGGAAAACCTCTCTAATATGTATAATATGCTCAAACAGCTGAGTAGAAAAAAACACAACAAATAACCTTATTTTTCTATCAGGGACACTTTTCCTTGCTTTAATATATTTTGTCTTTTGCTGCTTTTGAAGCGAGCTCTCAATTACAAAATATCAAACTACAGTCAAAAATGCCAGCCACTGGCACGGGATGGAGAAGCCCACAAGTAAAGACAGAGAGCAGCAGGTGGCAAGAGGTGGGAAGTGATTGAAGCTGCGGTTACAAATGCTCAGTGTCGGATAGCTAAAACTATCCAAAAGGTTGTGCCCTAATATTAGCACAGGTCAGACCCATCACTACCTTGGCGGGTGGCCTCCGTGTGTTTGGGTTCAGATTCCACACGGCAATACAATTTCTTCCAGTTAAGAGTTCTTGGCTTGCACCAATCACAGGATGGCCTGAGGGCACCGGACCAGTCTATTAGTTTTTCAGAACGCTGTCACACACCTGATAGATGTACTGGGAGGCTTCAGGAGCTAGCTCTACACTTTGGCAACAGTGTGTAACTGGGGTTTTCTGGCTTGCTATGGAGCTGGGCCAAAACCCAAATGCCATTAGTGAGTCAGGGATTGGCACAGAATGTCCTGCCCTTCCACATTCCTCTTGGCAATAGTATAAATGTTGTTGTTTTGCAACTTGCTGGAAACAGTGTCAGCATTTAAATGACTTTCCTTAATCTGAAACTGAAGTTCTTTTGCATTGGGAATATCCTTCTATGTTGCAAGGAAGACCTGGTGCTTCATTTTGCCGTCCTCTACAAAACCCACATTGAGTGGGATGAGGCAGTTGAAGTAGAAGACATCACTATTGTTTTTCACAGCCACCTGCAGGTTGTTCAGAGGTTCTATCTTCATGACTGGGTCCAAGGTGTGGAGAGGTAGGGAGACATCAATGCTCTGGTTTGGCATCAGTGGTGTAGGGATGGCCAGAGGAGTGCTGGGGATGACACCAAAGCTATTCTTGTTAAACTGAATTGCCAAGTCTGTCATGTGCTACAGAGCTTTCTTCATGAAGTTCATTTCCATATAGATGTGCCCTTGGCAGTGAGTAAATGTTCCAGAAATCTCCAAGCCTTTAGCCTTTACTGCAGGCAGCCAGACAGCCTTAGGAACCCCATATCCACCAGGTGCCATGACTGTCGCCATAGAGAGTTCAAGGTGGTTATTCAGACCACTTCTGACCACAGCAGGAGTAGGTGAAGGAGCAAAGGTTGCAGGCACTGATGATGGGGTGAAGGACTGTCCCACCAGACTATGTAGCCCTCCCCACAAGAGGTCCATCTTTTTGAATTATACTTTTGTCTGGATATAAGCCCAGGAGAGGGGTTGCTGGATCATATGGCAACTCTATTTTTTTGAGGAACTTCCATACTGTTTTCTATAGTGGCTGCACCAATTTCCATTCCCACCAACAGTGTGGAAGTGTTCCCTTTTCTCCACACCCTCTCCAGCATTTATTTGTAGACTTTTAAATGATGGCCATTCCATCCGGTTTAAGGTGATACCTCACCGTAGTTTTGATTTGCATTTCTCTAGTAATTAGCAATGGTGAGTATCTTTTCATGTGCCTATTGGTATGTCTTCTTTGCAGAAATGTCTGTTTAGGTCTTCTGCCCATTTTTTTGATTGGGGTTTTTTTTTTTTTTTGTCTATTTAGGTCTTCTGCCCATTTTTTTGATTGGGTTGGTTGTATGAGCTGTTTGTATATTTTGGAAATTAAGCCCTTGTAGGTTGCATCATTTGCAAATAGTTGCTCCCATTCCATAGGTTGTCTTTTCATTTTCTTTATGGTTTCCTTTGTTTTGCAAAAGCTTATAAGTTTGTATAGGTCCCATCTGTTCCTTTTTGTTTTTATTTCCATTGCCTTGGAAGAATGATCTACAAGAACATTGGTATAACTTATGTCAGAGAATGTTTTGCCTATGTTCTCTTCTACAAGTTTTAAGATGTCATGTGTTATATTTAACTCTTTCAGCCATTTTGAGCTTATTTTTGGGCATGGTGTGAGGGTGTGTTCTAACTTCAATGGTTTACCTGTGGCTGTCCAACATTCCCAACACCACGTGCTGAAGAGACTGTCTTTTTTCCCATTGTATAGTCTTGCCTCTTTGTCGAAGATTAATTGACCATTGGTGTGTGGGTTTATTTCTGGGCTCTCTAGTCTGTTTCATCGATCCATATGTCTGTTTTTGTGCCAATACCACACTGTTTTGTTTACTGTAGCTTTGTAGTATTCTCTGAAGTCTGGAAGCATTAGGTCTCCTGCTTTGTTCTTTTTCCTCAGGATTGCTTTGGCAATTCTGGGTTCTTTATAGTTCCATATAAATCTTAGGATTCTTTGTTCTAGTTCTGTGAAAAATATCATGGGTAATTTGATAGGGATGGCATTAAATCTGTGGATTGCTTTGGGTCCAATGGCCATTTTAATAATATTTCTTCCAATCCAAGAGCATAGGATATCTTTCCATTTCTTTGAATCCTCTTCACTTTCCTTTATTAATGTTTTATAGTTCTCAGCTTATAAGTCTCTCACAACCTTGGTCAGGTTTATTCCCAAGTATTTTATTTTTTTGGATGCAATTTTAAAAGGGATTTTTTTTTTACATTCCCTTTCTGCTATTTCATTGTTAATATAAAGACATGCAACCAATTTCTGTATTTTTTTTTTTAATTTTTATTTATATATTTATGGCTGTGTTGGATCTTCGTTTCTGTGCGAGGGCTTTCTCTAGTTGTGGCAAGCGGGGGCCACTCTTCATCGCGGTGCGCGGGCCTCTTGCTATCGCGGCCTCTCTTGCTGCGGAGCACAGGCTCCAGACGCGCAGGCTCAGTAATTGTGGCTCACGGGCCTAGTCGCTCCGCGGCATGTGGGATCCTCCCAGACCAGGGCTCGAACCCGCGTCGCCTGCATTGGCAGGCAGACTCTCAACCACTGCGCCACCAGGGAAGCCCCAATTTCTGTATTTTAATCTTGTTTCCTGCTACCTTGCTGAATCTGTTTATCAGTTCTAGTAGTTTGTGTGTGGAGCCTTTAGGTTCTATATATCATATCATGTCATCTGCATATAATGAAAATTTTACCTTTTCCCTTCCAATTTGGATAGGTTTTCCTTCTTTTTCTTGTCTGATTGCCATGGCTAGACTTCTAATATTATGTTAAAAAGAAGTGGTGAGACTGGGCATCCTTGTCTTGTTCCAGATTTTAGTGAGAAGGCTAAGTGCTTTTCACCATTAAGCATCATATTTGCTGTGGGTTTGTCATAAATAGCTTTTAGTATGTTGAGATATGTTCCCTCTATACCCACTTCCATAAGAGTTTTTTTTTTTTATCATGAATGGATGTTGAAATTTATCAAATGCTTTTTCTGAATCTGTTGAGATGATCATGTCATTTCTGTCTTTTTTGTTGTTGATGGGGTGTATCACGTTGATTGATGTGCATATGTTGAAACATCCTTGTGACCCTAGGATAAATTCAACACGTTCATGTTGTGTGATCTTTTTTATGTGTTGTTGGGTTCGGTTTTCCAACATTTTGTTGAGAATTTTAGGTTCTATATTCATCAAAGGTATTGGCCTGTCATTTTCTTTTTTGGTGGTGTCTTTGTCTGGTTTTGGTATCAGGGTGATAGTGGCTTCATAGAATATCTTTGGGAGGCTTCCTTTCTCTTCGATCTTTTGGAAGACTATTGGAAGGAGTATGTGGTGACCAGAGCTTGCACTGGATGTTGAACGGGGTCTCCTGTTTGCTCTGTGGTTGACACAGGCCTCTCAGGGGCAGGGTCTGCTCCCTAGTTGTTGGAATAGAAGCCTTCAGGTCTGTTTCTATGCTGGATTAGAGAGCATAATGAGGTAGGCTGGACTGGAGCACTCCCAATGGGAGGGGAGTCACTGAGCATTCCTCTGCCAGAGCTGTCCACCAGGAAGTGTCCTCTGTGGTGTCACCTGTCACCCATGGTGCGGGCTCACAAAATACACTGGTGTTGGCACTGCCTTCAGCCCCTCCTCAACTGTGGGAATGCAGGCAATCAGCCCTGGTGTCCCTTAGGCACAGTGTTCACAAAGCCACCAGCGCAGATCCGTAGGTGCTGACCCACTGATGTCAGGTTCCAGGACCCAGTGTCCCACACATGGACCCACCATGGGAGCTATGGAAGCAGACTAGACCCCAGCCCTGCCCAGCCTCCATGTGCCCGTGCCCACGAACACCACAGCTGCTAAGGCTGGACCTGTCCCAGGCATGGGAGTGCCCACTGTCCACTCGGATGTCCCACAGGTACTGAGTTTATAAAGCCAGTGGCATAAATCTGCAAATTGCACAGCCATGGGGAGAGGGCTCAGGGATCAGCCCTGCTTCCTAAGTCAGGCAGTACCTGGGGATCCACTCTGATGTCAGCCCCACCTCCATGTGTGGGCAACCTGCTGGCACTTGTGCGCTCCCAGAGGTCGTCATAGAGGTGGCACCAAGAAAGAGGCTGCTATGGTGGCCCTGCCCCTCAACAATGACGTTTTGCTTCTATGGCCAGCCTGGTCTTCTTCCGCATACACCCCGGGTTGGGCACATACCACACTCCAGCCCCTTCGTGCTGTCTGCGTGCAGCCAAACCCAGTCCACTCCCCTGGTCTGTCCTCTGAAGCCCACGTTTCAGCACCCAACCCCCACACACGCCAGCAGGCACACATCTTGGGCTGAGGACTGCAGCGAGGGAGCACAGGTCCTCTGTGCAGGTCTCTGTTTTGTCTGCTGCAAACTCACTGCTGGGCTCTCCTCCAAGCCTCTGCAGCTCCGTTTCTGTCCCAGCTCACGTCCCCACTGGTTCAGGGGCTTCCCAGGGTGAGGGAAACTGTCCTCTTTCACAGCTCCCTCCCAGGAGGGAGCTGCTGCTTCTTCTTCTTCTTCTTCTTTTTCTTTCATCCTATCTCATTACGTGGAGATCTTTCTTGCATGTCTGAGTGTCTGAGATCTTCTGCTGCCATTCAGTAGGTATTCTGTGAAGATTGTTCCACAGGTATGTATTTTTTATGTATTCGTGAGAGGAGGTGAACTCCACATCCTTCTGTTCTGCCATCTTGATTCAACCTCTATATAATTTGTTTGCCTTTTTTCTTCTACTTCAGGAAATCAAATTATCAATGACGCAAGGAGACTGACCAGAGGCCCATGGACACAGGAAATATCAAGGTCGTTACACAAACATCAGCCCCACAGAACCCCAAAAGCCCAGATCCTGAAGAAGCAAAAGAGGAGATAAACTGCCTCAAAAGGGATATTAGTCATGTATACTCCCTGCAAGAGTACATCAAAGGGCTTGTTTCCTCTGATGATGACAAGAGATGCTACAAAGGCACTTTAAGTTTTCAATATAATGGAAAAAAAACCGATCACATTGGCACTGTAATTTATTTTCCCCGACCATCATTGAGGTTGGGTGCCTCTTCATATGTAAAATGATTGTTTTTATTTCTTTTTCAGTGAAATTTAATTTCATAGGTTCCAAATATTTTTATTTGGTTGCTTCTATTTTTTCTCTTGACTGAGAGGCAATTTGAATATACTGTATATTTGTGGCGTCTTCTCCCACAGAATCCTTCCAAACCAATTACTGTACACATAGTCACTAAAAAATTTGTCAAGAACTTGTTGTCACAGGTCATCCACCACTCAAGACACTTGATATGAGGGCCATCTGCCATGCACAGCCTTACATCAAGAGCTCTGTACTGAGCTCTTTGCTCTCAACTTATGGACCAGATAAAGGACAGGATGAGGATATCATTATTCCCTCACCAGCTGCACTCAAGCACATTGGTCACTGCTCAAACATCATTGCCAAGCTGACAGACAACAGGCCTGGGATCTTCTCCTATGATTTTCCCCTAGTTTGCCACCAAGACATTTGATCTGGACCATGTCACCATCACCTTACCCTGAGAAGTTTTTTTTTCTAAAATGAACCTGAAATACTGTATTTTTCTCCTTTTGTGTCCAGGGAGAAACATCTCTAGTTTTCTAAATCATAAAAAAAAGTTATGAATATGATGTTCTGTGCAAGAGATAGAAAATCAACATTTTGGGGCTTCACCACATCACCATCCTGCAAGTCACATGATTGGGCTTTAAATCAATCAGCTGACCCTTGTCCCTCACTGAACAGCTTTAAATCAGCTCCACACCCTTTAATTTACCTGACCCTGTATGAACTCAGAATCTGCCCCTGAAACTTGCACCTTCAAAAGTCAGGAGCTTCACGTTGATCACAGCACTGTAAATAGCTCTGGGCATACAGGCTGTGATCACTGATGGTGCAACAGATAAGTAAGTGAGACCCTTCTGCTGAGGTCAGGGGTGTGTAGACAGAAGGAAGAGGCTCAAATGAAAAGGGAAGAAAGAAGTTTGGGGAGAACTCTGGAGAGCTCAGGCACAGGGTAGAGTACAGCCCGCCATCAAAAATGCCACTGGTTTTATATGCTCCACATTCACAACCACCTGACCTGTTTTCCAGGTTAAAACACTCACGCAGGCCTGCAGGGAATAAACTGTCAGCCCAAGATTCAAACAAAATATTTCTGAGTCCAGAATCCTGCCTCTGGTGAAAACAAAGGCAATCATAGTACAGAGAGCATGCCACAGTGTCTGGCCACTGTGCCACCCGACCAGGATGTAAGTTCACAATTGGATATTGATGGCAGACCTATATCCCCTCTGTGAAGGGACCCAGTTTGGGCCAGAGAGTCAGAGGTGTCTGATGTATCAAATCTTGTATCCGCCAAGTGCACAGAAGATTGATGGAATGGGGCGAAGAGCATATTTTCTTTGAATTCTTGTTAGTTTTTCAAAAGAATAGAGTTTTGTCTTAGTTAAGCAGAATACTTTTAAATAGCTTGGACAGCTCAAAACTGCTGCTTAGGGAACTGAAAACCAAGTCAGCCATGAACAGTGCTTTTAAAATCCTTGGAAATCAGTAACAGGTGAGGATTTGGTTTGGCATAGTGTTGAGCACAGGAGTAACGAAGCAGAGCCATCACCTCACAAAAGGCACTGAAATCCCATGACACCAGTGGATCAGTTGCAGGGGTAGGGGTTTTGGGTGGAGGGTATTTCTCTCAAAATCTCCCAGGACACTCACCCTTCTCTATGCCACACCACTACTCCATTCACTTTTCCTTTCTCAATTTCTGGAACCCCTGGGGCAGCACTTCTTAAGCTGGAGCCCCCAGGGACCAGCTCTGCAGTCAAGATTTTTCATTGGTCTTTACAAGGTCTCTACTGGAAGCCAGGTGGCAAGGCCCCCGGGTGTGCAGCTGGACCAGGAGTGCAGGGGCAACTGGAGCCTTAAAGCAAAACGAATGATCAGAAAGAAAAATGAAGGAAACAATCCTATTTACCATCACATCAAAAGAAATAAATACCTAGGAACAAACCTACCTCAGGAGACAAAAGAACCGTACTCCAAACACTGTAAGATGCTGATTAAAGAAATTAAAAATAACACAAACAGATGGAATGATACATTATGTTCTTGGACTGGAAGAATCAATATTGTTAAAATGATCATATAACCCAAGACAATTCACACATTCGACGCAATCCCTATCAAATGACCAATGGCATTTTTCACAGAACTAGAACAAAACAATTTTTAATTTGTATGAAAACACAAAGACCCCTATTAGCCACGCCAACTTTAAGAAAGAAAAACGGAGCTGGAGGTAACAGACTTCCTGACTTCAGACCATACTACAAAGTTACAGTCATGAAAACAACATGGTACTGGCACAAAACAGAAATATAGATCAATGGAACAGGAAAGAGAGCCCCGAAGTAGACCCAACCACCTATGGTCAATTAATCTATGACAACAAAGGCAAGAATATGCAGTAGAGAAAAGACAGCCTCTTCAATAAGCGGTGCTGGGAAAACTGGACAGCTACATGTAAAAGAATGAAATTGAACATTCTTTAACATCATACACAAAAATAATCTTAAAATGAGTTAAAGACCTAAATGTAAGAACGGATACTATAAAACTCCTAGAGGAAAACATAGGCAGAAGACACTTTGACATAAATTGTAGCAAAATCTTTTTGGATCCACCTCCTAGAGTAATGAAGATAAAAACAAAAATAAACAAATCGGACCTAGTTAAACTGAAACTCTTTTGCACAGCAAAGGAAACTATAAACAAAATGAAAAGACAACCTGTGGAATGGGAGAAAATATTTGTAAACGATGTAACCCACAAGGGATTAAACTCTAAAATATATAAACAGCTCATGCAGCTCCATATAAAAAAAAACTCAATGAAAAAATTGCAGTAGATCTAAAGAGACATTTCTCCCAAGAAGATATACAGATGACCAACAGGCACATGAAAAGATGCTCAAATTGCTAATTATTAGAGAAATGCAAATCAAAACTACAATGAAGGGAGAAAATACAAGAAACGTTTAACAAGGACCTAGAAGAACTAAAGAGCAAACAAACAACGATGAACAACACAATAAATGAAATTAAAAATTCTCTAGAAGGAATCAATATCAGAATAACTGAGGCAGAAGAATGGATAAGTGACCTGGAAGACAAAATAGTGGAAATGACTACTGCAGAACAGAATAAAGAAAAAAGAATGAAAAGAATTGAGGACAGTCTCAGAGACCTCTGGGACAACATTAAACGCACCAACATTCGAATTATAGGGGTCCCAGAAGAAGAAGAGAAAAAGAAAGGGACTGAGAAAATATTTGAAGAGATTATAGTTGAAAACTTCCCTAATATGGGAAAGGAAATAGTCAATCAAGTCCAGGAAGAGCAGAGAGTCCCATACAGGATAAATCCAAGGAGAAACACGCCAAGACACATATTAATCAAACTATCAAAAATTAAATACAAAGAAAAAATATTAAAAGCAGCAAGGGAAAAGGCACAAATAACATACAAGGAAATGCCCGTAAGGTTAACAGCTGATCTTTCAGCAGAAACTCTGCAAGCCAGAAGGGAGTGGCAAGACATACTTAAAGTGATGAAAGAGAAAAACCTACAACCAAGATTACTCGACCCAGCAAGGATCTCATTCAGACTCGACGGAGAAATTAAAACCTTTACAGACAAGCACAAGCTAAGAGAATTCAGCACCACCAAACCAGCTTTACAACAAATGCTAAAGGAACTTCTCTAGGCAGGGAACACAAGAGAAGGAAAAGACCTACAATAACAAATGCAAAACAATTAAGAAAATGGTAATAGGAACATACATATCGATAATTACCTTAAAAGTAAATGGATTAAATGCTCCAACCAAAAGACACAGACTGGATGAATGGATCCAAAAACAAGACCTGTATATATGCCATCTACAAGAGTCCCATTTCAGACCTAGGGACACATACAGACTGAAAGTGAGGGGGTGGAAAAAGATATTCCATGCAAATGGAAATCAAAAGAATGCTGGAGTAGCAATTCTCATATCAGACAGAATAGACTTTAAAATAAAGACTATTATAAGAGACAAAGAAGGACACTACATAATGATCAAGGGATCAATTCCAGAAGATATAACAATAGTAAACATATATGCACCCAACACAGGAGCACCTCAATACATAAGGCAAATGCTAACAGCCATAAAAGGGGAAATCGACAGTAACACAATCATAGTAGGGGACTTTAACACCCCACTTTCACCAATGGACAGATCAACCAAAATGAAAATAAATAAAAAACACAAGCTTTAAATGACACATTAAAAACGACGACTTAGGGCTTCCCTGGTGGTGCAGTGGTTGAGAATCTGCCTGCCAATGCAGGAGACACGGGTTCGAGCCCTGGTCTGGGAAGATCCCACATGCCGCGGAGCAACTAGGCCCGTGAGCCACAACTACTGAGCCTGCGCATCTGGAGCCTGTGCTCGGCAACAAGAGAGGCCGCGATAGTGAGAGGCCCATGCACCGCGATGAAGAGTGGCCCCCACTTGCCGCAACTAGAGAAAGCCCTCACACAGAAACGAAGACCCAACACAGCCAAAAATAAATATAAAAAATTAATTAATTAATTAATTAACTTTAAAAAAAAGAATAAAAAAAAAAAAGCTGATTCTTTAAAAAAAAAAATGTGTCTCCCTCACACTGATTTGCACTCTGGAATAAAGCAGTAGTACACAAGCTTAAAAAAAAAAAAAAAAAAGACGACTTAATTGACATTTATAGGACATTCCATCCAAAAACTACAGAATACACTTTCTTCTCAAGTGCTCATGGAACATTCTCCCAAATAGATCATACTTTGGGTCACAAATCAACCCTCAGTAAATTTAAGAAAACTGAAATTGTATCAAGTATCTTTTCCGACCATAATACTATGAGACTAGACATCAATTACAGGAAAAATATCTGTAAAACATACAAACACATGGAGATTAAACTAACCAAGAGGTCACTGAAGAAATCAAAGAGGAAATCAAAAAATACATAGAGTCAAATGACAATGAAAACACGATGGCCCAAAACCTAAAGGATGCAGCAAAAGCAGTTCTAAGAGGGAAGTTTATAGCAATACAATCCTACCTCAAGAAACAAGCAACATCTCAAATAAACAACCTAACCTTACACCTAAAGCAATTAGAGAAAGAAGAACAAAAAAACCTCAAAGTTAGCAGAAGGAAAGAAATCATAAAGATCAGATCAGAAATAAATGAAAAACAAGTGAAGGAAACGATAGCCAAGATCAATAAAACTAAAAGCAGGTTCTTTGAGAAGATAAACAAAATTGATAAACCATTAGCCAGACTCATCAAGAAAAAAAGGGAGAAGACTCGAATCAACAGAATTAGAAATGAAAAAGGAGAAGTAACAATTGACACTGCAGAAATACAAAGGATGATGAGAGATTACTGCAAGCAACTATATGCCAATATAATGGAAAACCTGGAAGAAATAGACAAATTCTTAGAAAAGCACAACTTTCCGAGACTGAACCAGGAAGAAATAGGAAATATAAGCAGACCAATCACAAGAACTGAAATTGAAACTGTGATTAAAAATCTTCCAACAGGGCTTCCCTGGTGGCGCAGTGGTTGAGAGTCTGCTTGCCAATGCAGGGGACATGGGTTCGAGCCCTGGTCTGGGAAGATCCCACATGCCGCGGAGCGACTGGGCCCGTGAGCCACAACTACTGAGCCTGCGCGTCTGGAGCCTCTGCTCCGCAACAAGAGAGGCCGCGATGGTGAGAGGCCCGCGCACCGCGATGAAGAGTGGCCCCCACTCGCCGCAACTGGAGAAAGCCCTCACACAGAAACGAAGACCCAACACAGCCAAAAATAAACATAATAAATAAATAATAAATAAAAATTAAAAAAAAAAAATCTTCCAACAGACGAAGGCCCAGGCCCAGATGGCTTCACAGGTGAATTCTATGAAACATTTAGAGAAGAGATAACACCTATCCTTCTCAAACTCTTCCAAAATATAGCAGAGGGAGGAACACTCCCAAACTCATTCTACGAGGCCACCATCACCCTGATACCAAAACCAGACAAAGATGTCACAATAAAAGGAAACTACAGGCCAATAGCATTGACGAACATAGATGCAAAAATACTCAAAAAATACTAGCAAACAGAAGCCAACAGCACATTAAAAGGATCATACACCATGATCAAGTGGGGTTTATCCCAGGAATGCAAGGATTCTTCAATATACGCAAATCAATCAATGTGATACACCATATTAACAAATTGAAGGATAAAAACCATACTATAATCTCAATAGATGCAGAAAAAGCTTTTGACAAAATTCAACACCCATTTACGATAAAAACTCTCCAGAAAGTAGGCATAGAGGGAACTTACCTCAACATAATAAAGGCCATATATGACAAGCCCACAGCCCACATCATTCTCAATGGTGAAAAACTGAAAGCATTTCCTCTAAGACCAGGAATGAGACAAGGTTGCCCACTCTTACTACTATTATTCAACATAGTTCTGGAAGCTTTAGCCACAGCAGTCAGAGACAAAAAGAAATAAAAGGAATCCAAATCGGAAAAGAAGTAAAACTGTCACCATTTGCAGATGACATGATACTATACATAGAGAATCCTAAAGATGCTACCAGAAAACTACTAGAGCTAATCAATGAATTTGGTGAAGTAGCAGGATACAAAATTAATACACAGAAATCTCTTGCATTCCTATAAACTAATGATGAAAACTCTGAAAGAGAAATTAAGGAAATCCTCCCATATATCATTGCAACAGAAAGAATAAAATACCTAGGAATAAACCTACCTAAGGAGACAAAAGACCTGTATGCAGAAAACTATAAGACACTGATGAAAGAAATTAAAGATGATACAAACAGATGGAGAGATATACCATGTTATTGGATTAGAAGAATCAACATTGTGAAAATAACTATACTACCCAAAGCAACCTACAGATTCAGTGCAATCCCTATCAAACTACCAATGGCATTTTTCACAGAACTAGAACAAAAAATTTCACAATCTGTATGGAAACACAAAAGACCCCGAAGAGCCAAAGCAATCTTGAGAAAGAAAAACGGAGCTGGAGGAATCAGGCTCCCTGACTTCAGACTATACTACAAAGCTGCAGTAATCAAGACAGTATGGTACTGGCACAAAAACAGAAATATAGATCAATGGAAAAGGATAGAAAGCCCAGAGAAAAACCCACGCATATATGATCACCTTATCTTTGATAAAGGAGGCAAGAATACACAATGGAGAAAAGAAAGCCTCTTCAGTAAGTGGTGCTGGGAGAAATGGACAGCTACATGTAAAAGAATGAAATTAGGGGCTTCCCTGGTGGTGCAGTGGTTGAGAGTCTGCCTGCCAGTGGAGACATGGGTTCGAGCCTTGGTCTGGGAGGATCCCACATGCCATGGAGCAGCTGGGCCCGTGAGCCACAACTGCTGAGCCTGCGCGTCTGGAGCTTGTGCTCCACTACAAGAGGGGCTGCGACAGTGAGAGGCCCACACACCGTGATGAAGAGTGGCCCCTGCTTGCCGCAACTGGAGAAAGCCCTCGCACAGAAACGAAGACCCAACACAGCCATAAATAAATGAATGAATGAATGAATGAATGAATGAATGAAATTAGAACACTCCCTAACACCATACACAAAAATAAACTCAAAATGGATTAAAGACCTAAACGTAAGGCCAGACACTATAAAACCCTTAGAGGAAAACATAGGCAGAACACTCTATGACATAAATCACAGCAAGATTCTTTTTGACCCACCTCCTAGAGAAACGGAAATAAAAACAAAAATAAACAAATGGGACCTAATGAAACTTAAAAGCTTTTGCACAGCAAAGGAAACCATAAACAAGATGAAAAGACAACACTCAGAATGGGAGAAAATATTTGCAAATAAAGCAACTGACAAAGGATTAATCTCCAGAATATACAAGTACCTCATGCAGGTCAACATCAAAAAGACAAACAACCCAATGCAAAAATGGGCAGAAGACCTAAATAGACATTTCTCCAAAGAAGATATACAGATTGCCATCAAACACATGAAAGGATGCTCAACATCACTAATCATTAGAGAAATGCAAATCAAAACTACAATGAGGTTATCACCTCATACTGGTTAGAGTGGCCATCATCAATATTACAAACAATAAATGCTGGAAAGGGTGCGGAGAAAAGGGAACCCTTTTGCACTGTTGGTGGGAATGTAAATTGACTCAGCCACTATGGAGAACAGTAAGGAGGTTCCTTAAAAAACTAAAAATAGAACTACCATATGACCCAGCAATCCCACTACTGGGCATATACCCTGAGAAACCATAATTCAAAAAGAGTCATGTACCACAATGTTCATTGCAGCACTATTTACAATAGCCAGGACATGGAAGCAACCTAAGTGTCCATCGACAGGTGAATGGATAAATAAGATGTGGCACATATATACAATGGAATATTACTCAGCCATAAAAAGAAACGAAATTGAGTTATTTGTAGCGAGGTGGATGGACCTAGAGTATGTCCTACAGAGTGAAGTAAGTCAGAAAGAGAAAAACAAATACTGTATGCTAACACATATATATGGAATCTAAAAAAAACAAAAGGTTCTGATGAACCTAGTGGCAGGACAGGAATAAAGACACAGACATAGAGAATGGACTTGAGGACACGGGGAGGAGGAAGGGTAAGCTGAGACGAAGTGAGAGAGTAGCATTGACATATATACACTACCAAATGTAAAACAGATAGCTAGTGGGAAGCAGCTGCATAGTACAGGGAGATCAGCTTGGTGCTTTGTGACCACCTAGATGGGTGGGATAGGGAGCGTGGGAGGGAGATGCAAGAGGGAGGAGATATGGGGATATATGTATAACTGATTCACCTTGTTATACAGCAGAAACTAACACAACATTGTAAAGCAATTATAGTCCAATAAAGATGTTATTTATTAATTAATTAATTAATTTTAAAAAAAATACATGCACCCCAATGTTCACTGCAGCACTATTTACAATAGCAAAGACATGGAAGCAACATGAAAGTCCACTGACAGATGAATGGACAAAGAAGATGTGGTATATATATACAGTGGAACACTACTCAGACATAAAAAAGATGAAATAATGCCATTTGCAACAACATGGATGGACCTAGAGATAATCATACTAAGTGAAGTAAGTCAGACAAAGACAAATACCATATGATATCACTGGTATGTGGAACCTAAAAAAAAAAAAGATATACATGGGGCTTCCCTGGTGGCGCAGTGGTTGGGAATCTGCCTGCTAACGCAGGGGACACGGGTTCGAGCCCTGGTCTGGGAAGATCCCACATGCCACGGAGCAGCTGGGCCCGTGAGCCACAACTACTGAGCCTGCGCGTCTGGAGCCTGTGCCCCGCAACGGGAGGGGCCGCGATAGAGAAAGGCCCGCGCACCGCGATGAAGAGCGGTCTCCGCACCGCGATGAAGAGTGGCCCCCGCTTGCCGCAACTGGAGAAAGCCCTCGCACGAACCGAAGACCCAGCACAGCCAAAAATAAAAAATAAATAAATAAAAATAAAAGTAGCTATAAAAAAAAAAAAAAAAAAAAAAAAAAAAAAAAAAGATATACATGAACTTATTTACAAAACAGAAACCAACTCACAGATAAAGAAAACAAACTTATGGTTACCAAAGGGGAAAGGTGGGGGGGAGGAACACAGTATATTAACCATACTTCAATAAAAAATATAAAAAATAAATTGCATTTAAAAAGTTATATGAGTGCAAGGATAGTTTGGAAAAGGAGTCATTTTTCACCACAGAAGATTTGCTTTAACATACTTTAACTGGTGATCTCTGTTGTAATGCATGATATGTTTCAGAATGTTATTGATAATTTGTTGATTAAATCTAAACTATTTTTTTTAAAGTATAATACACTCCATAATTGACTGTTTCACCAGGCTGTACTCAGTGCTCGAGAATTCACTCATCTTTCATAACAATGTTTTATACCACTTGAACAGCATCCCCCACATCCCCCACCACAACTTCCTGACAGTCAGGATTCTGGTCTATACGTTACACCAAATGGACTTAACAAGCATATATAGAACATTTCATCCAACAATTTGTTCTCATGGAACATACTCCAGGATAGGTCATATCATAAAACACAAATACGTCTTAGCAAATTTAAGAAGATCAAAATCATATCAACTGTCTGGACAGAATGATATAGAACTAGAAATCAACAAGAGTCTATCTGGAAAATCTACAAAAATGTGGAAACTAAACAGTACACTTCCAAAAAATCAATGGGTCAAAAAAGAAATCAAAAGTGAATTATAAGGACTTCCCTGGTGGCACGGTGCTTAAGAATCTGCCTGCCAATGCAGTGGACACGGGTTCGAGCCCTGGTCTGGGAAGATCCCACATGCCACAGAGCAGCTAAGCCTGTGTGCCACAGCTACTGAGCCTGTTCCTCTAGAGCCCGCAGGCCACAACTACTGAGCCCATTCCTCTAGAGCCCGCAGGCCACAACTACTGAGCCCGTGTGCCACAACTACTGAAGCCCACACGCCTAGAGCCTGCGCTGCACAACAAGAGAAACCACCGCAATGAGAAGCCCATGCACCGCAGCAAAGAGTAGTGCCCGCGCACCACAGCAAAGAGTAGCCCCCACTCGCCACAATTAGAGAAAGCCCTCACCCAGCAACAAAGACCAAACACAGCCAAAAATAAATAAATTTTTTTAAAAAGTGAATTTTTAAAAACCCTCAAAACAAATGAAAATGGAAACATAACCTACGAAAACCTAGGGGATGCTGCAAAAGCAGTTCAGAGAGGAAAGTTTACAGCCATAAGTGCATATGACAAGAAATTAGAAAGCACCTAAATAATCTAACTCTACACTTCAAGGAACTTGAAACAGAAGAAATGTATCCTAAAGTTATCAGAGGGAAGGATGCAATAAAGACTAGAGTGGAAATAAATAAAATAGATAAAAGAAAATCAATAGAAATGATCAATGAAATAAAAGCTGGATTTTCAAAACCATAAAATACACAAACTTTTAGCTAGACTAGGAAAAAAGAGAGAAGACAAAATCAGAAATGAAAGAGGAGACATTATCACTGATATGACAGAAATACAGTATCATAAGAGACCACTATGAACAAATATATGCCAACAAATTAGATATCCTAGAAGAAACTGGTAACTCCTAGAAACACACTACCTACCAAGACTGAATCAGGAAGAAATAGAAAATCTAATAAACAGACTAATAACAAGGGATTGAATCAGTAATCAAAAAACTCCCAACACAGAAACTCAAGGACCAGATGACGTTACTGGTAAATTCTACCAAGCCTATGAAGAAAAATTAACACAAGTAATAACTCTTCCAAAAAACTGAAGAGAAGCGAATACTTCTAAACTTGTTCTATGAGGCCAGCATTTCCAAAACACCAAAGTCAAAGAAAGACTCTGTAAGTAAAGAAAACTACAGGTCAATAAAAGTGATTAACATAGATGCAATAATTCTGAACGAAATGTTAGCAAATCAACTTCAACAATACATTAAAAGGATCATACACTGTGACCAAGCGGGATTTATCACTGGGATATAAGAATGCTTCAACATTCACAAATGAATATGCAAGATACATCACATTAATAGAGTAAAAATAAAAAACACATGATCATTTCAATACATGCAGAAAAAGCAATGGACAAAATGCTACTCTTTTATGATTAAAAACTCTGAACAGATTGAGTACAGGGGGAAATGTATCTCAACGTAATTAAGGCCATACCTAACAAGCCCATAGCTAACATCATACTCGTTGGTAAAAAAAGCTATTTTTCTAAGATCAAGAACAAGACAGTGATGCCCACTTAATCACTCTTATTCAATATAGTACTGGCAGTGTTAGCTGGAGCAATTAGGCAAGGCAAAGGAAGGTGTCCAAATCAGAAAGGGAGAACTAAAATTATCATTATTTGAAGATGGTATGATTTTGTATATAAAATATCCCACGGAATTCACCAAAAAGTTGTAACTAATCAACAAAGTATGTAAAATTGCAGTATATAAAATCAACATACATCATCACTTGTATTTCTACACACAGATAGTAAAGCATCTGAAAAAATAAAGAAAACAATCTAATTTACAATAGCATCAAAAATAATAAAATATTTAGAAATAAATTTGACAAAGTGTTGAAAAGTCTCTACATTGAACACTGTAAGACATTGATAAAATAAACTGAAGTCACTAAAAAATGGAAAGATATCCTATGTTCATGATTGGAGGAATTTCTAAGATTAAAAGTCCTTAACACCATCTGTAGATTCTAACAATCTCTCTCAAAAATCCAATGACATTCTCCACAGAAATAAAAAATCAATTCTATACTTTCTATGGAACCAGAGAAAATCTGAATAGCCAATACAGTGTGCTGAGAAAGAAGAACAAAACCTGAGGCATCACAGTTCCTAATTTCAAACTATCCTACAATCTATATTAATTAAAACAGTACAGTGCTGGCATCAAAATAGACACCCAGACCAATGCAACAGAACAGAGAGCCCAGAATTAAACCCCTACATATAAGGTTAACTAATTTTTGACAAGGTAGCCAAGAACAACCATAGGGAAATAATAGTGTCTTCAATAAATGGTGTTAGAAAACCTGGATAAGCACAAGCAAAACAGAAATTTGAACCCCTATCTCACGTCAGTCACAAGAATTAACTCAAGATGGATCAAAGACTTGAACCGAAGAACTGATACCATAAAAGTCCTGAAAGCATAAAATACTCTTCCACATTGGTTTTGATGATTATTTTTTTAATATGACACTAAAAGCACAAACAACAAAAGCAGAAATCCACAACCAAGAAGAAATCAAACTTAAAAGTTTCTAGGGACTTCCCTGGTGGTCCAGTGGTAAAGAATCTGCCTTACAATGCAGGTGACATGGGTTTGACCCCTGGTCAGGGAACTAAGAACCCACATGCTGCAGGGAAACTAATCCCGTGCGTCACAACTACTCAACACGCCCGCCTCAGTTAGAGAGGCTGCGTGCCGCAAACTACAGAGCCCATGCACCCTGGAGCCTGCGCACCACAACTAGAGAGAGAAAAAAGAAACCGCATGCCACAGCTAGAGAGAAGCCCGCACACTGTAATGAAGAGCCCGCATGCCGCAACTAAGACCCAACGAGGCCAAAAAAAATAAATAAAATACATGAATAAATAATAAATAAAGCTTTAAAAAAGTGCTACTGTACAACAATATAGACAATCAACAAAATGAAAAGTAAACCTACCAAATAGGAAAAAAATGCAAACCATAGATTGGATAAGGGGTCTGTAATCAAAATACATTTTTAGAAAAACTCATAAAACGCCACAAGAAATCAAACAATCCAATGTATGAATGGGCAAAGGAAACAGATTTTTCTTCCAAAAAAGACATATAGATGGCCAATAAGTATACAAAAATGTATTCAACATGACTAATCATCAGTACAATGCACATAAAAACCACAATGAGATATTATCTCACACCTGTTAGAATGGCTATCTTCAAAAAGACAAGAAAATAAGCATTGGTGATGATGTTGACAAAAGGGAACACTTGTGAACTGTTAGTGGGGATATAATTTCGCAGCAACTATGGAAAACAATATGAAGGTTGCTCAAAGAAGTTAAAAATAGATCTATTACATGATCCAGCAATTCCATTTCTGGGTATTTATCCAAAAAAATAAAAGCACTAAATTGAAGAGAAATATGCACTCCCATATTTCTTGCAGCATTATCCACAATAGCCAATATATGGAATCAACCTAAGTTCCTATCAAAAGATGAATGGATAAGAAAGATATGATATCTATATCTATATACTTATCTATATTTACATACACACAATGGATATTATTCAGCCACTAGAAAAAAGGAAATTCTACCATTTTTAACATTGATGCACCTTGGGTGCTGATATATTATGCTGATATAAGTCAAAGTATGCTGATATAAGTCAAAAGGAGAAAGACAAATACTATGTGATATCCTTTATATATGGAAATAAAAAGAAGCCACACTTATAAAAATAAAGAGTAGAATGTTGGTCACCAGGGGCTGGGGTATGGGGAATAGGAGAGATGTTGTATAGGATACAAACTTTTAACTAATAGTAAATAATTCCTAAAGATCTGATGCACACAATAGTCAATATAGACGATGGTATTGTATTATAATCATCAAACTTGCTAAGAGACTAGATCTTAATTTTTCTAACCACAATAAAGAAATAATAATTATGTGATATGATAGAGGTGATAGCTACTGCTACAATGGCAAAGCATAACACTTAAATGTATCAAAGCACCATTAAATTCAACTAATATTTTATGTTAAATATAAGAAAAAAATGCAATAAGCATAATCAATATACAAATAGATCAAGCAGAATAAATTTTCTGTAAGTTAGAAGACAGTAAGTTGAAAATATCCACTCAGAGGAGAACACAGAAAAAAAGAGTGAAGAAGGATTTTGTTATCTATAGGATACCATCAAAAGAAACTTTCTGTGAATTATGGAGTCTTAAAAGGAAAAGATAGAGAGAGAAGGCTTATTTAAAGAAATACTTGCTGAGAACTTTCGTAATCAGGGGAGAGATTTGGATATCCAAGTTCATGAAGCTCATAGGGCACCAAACTAAAAAAAAAAACAAAAACAATTCCCCAAAACACATTATAGTAAAACTGTCAACAATCAAAAACAAAGAATCTGAAAAGCAGCAAGAGGAGAGAAGCTTATAACTTACAGGAGAAACCTCATAAGGTTATCAGATGATTTCTCAGCAGAAACCTCACAGGCTAGGAGAGAGTGGGATAATACCTTCAAATTACTCAATGAAAAAAATACTGCCAACAAAGAATATCCTCTCCATCACAATTGTCCTTCTTAAGGGAAGAGATGAAAAACTCTCCCAAAAAAGCTGAGAGAGTTCATAATCACTATATCTGTCTTAAAAAAATTCTAAAAGAGTTCCTCAAGCTACAATAAAAGTAACCTAAATAGTACCATGAAAACATATGAAAATACACAAGACTTGTAAACATAAGTATATAGTTAAGGTAAGAATACTTTTAATAATGTGATACGGTGGTGTGTAAACCGGTTAACTTTAGTATAAAGGTTAAAGTATGTGATTATTAAAATAACTGCAGCTATAATAATTTTAATATATAAACAATATACAAAGAGGTAAATTGTAACACCATATACAAAAATTCATGGAGGGGAGTAAAAGCATAGTTTTGTGTTTGTGTCATGAAGTTATATTATTATCAACATAAAATAGACTGTTATACCTGTAAGATATTTTCTGTACGCCTCATGGAACCACAGAGCAAAAATCTTATAGTAGATTCAGAAAACATAAAGAGAAGGGAATCATAACATACCACTACAGAATATCACTAATTCACAAAGAAAGGCAGCAACAGAGGAAAGAACAAGAAACAAGAAAAAATCCAGAAAACAATAAGATGGCATCAGTAAGTCCTTAACTGTCAATAATTACTGTAAACATAAATGTATTAAATTCTTTAGTCAAAAGTCATCGAGTGGCTAGACAGATAAAAATACAAGATCGAACTATATGCTGGCTATCAGAGACTCACTTCAGAGTTAAAAACACAAATAAGCTCAGATTGAAGCTCTGGTACAAGATATTCCATACAAGTGGAAACCAAAAGAAAGCAGTGGTAGCTAGAGTTATACCAGACAAAATAGCCTTTAAGTGTTAAGCTGCAACAAGGAAAAAAAAATAAGGTCATTATATAATGATAATGTTTTCAATTTATCAAGACAAAAATCAAAAATAAATATGCACCCAACAGTGGAGGATCTTAATATATTAAGCAAACACTAACAGATTTGAAGAGACAAATAGACAATACTAAAAAAAAGTGGGGCTTCCCTGGTGGTTCAGTGGTTGAGAGTCTGCCTGCCAATGCAGGGGACACGGGTTCGAGCCCTGGTCTGGGAGGATCCCGCATGCCGTGGAGCAACTAGGCCCGTGAGCCACAACTACTGAGCCTGCGTGTCTGGAGCCTGTGCTCCGCAACAAGAGAGGCCGCGATAGTGGGGGACCCGCGCACTGCGATGAAGAGTGGCCCCCACTTGCCGCAACTGGAGAGAACCCTCACGTGGAAACGAGGACCCAACACAGCCACGAGTGGATAAATAAATTAATTAATTAAAAAAAAAGTGTAGGGATCTTTAATACCCAACTTTCAACAATGAATAGGTCATCCAAAAAGAAAATCAATAAGGAAGTACTGAACCTGAGCTGTATATTAGACCAAATTGACTGAACAGACAAAAACAGAACAGTCCATCCAACAGCAGCAGAATACATATTCTTCTCAAGTGCACATTGAACATTCTCCAGGACGGATCATGTGATGGGTCACTAAACAAGTCTTCGCAAATTTAAGAAGACTGACATCATACTAAGTATTTTTTCAACCATAATGGTAAGAAACCAGAAATGAACAGGACAGAATCTGGAAATTTTACAAATATGTGGAAATTAAACAACATGATCCTAAATAATCAATGGGCCAAAGAAAAAAAATTAAAAAGACCAGGGGCTTCCCTGGTGGCACAGTACTTAAGAATCTGCCTGCCAATGCAAGGGACAAGGGTTCGAGCCCTGGCCTGGGAAGATCCCACATGCCACGGGGCAACTAAGCCCGTGCACCACAACTACTGAAGCCTGCACGCCTAGAGCCCGTGCTCTGCAACAAGAGAAGCCACCACAATGAGAAGCCTGTGCACCGCAATGAAGAGTAGCCCCCGCTCGCCGTAACCAGAGAAAGCTCAACGCACAGCAACGAAGACCCAACGCAGCCAAAAATAATAATAAATAATAAAATAAATAAATTTATAAAAAAATAAATAAAATAAAAATAGAATTGCCATATGAACCAGCAATCCCACTCCTGGGCACATATCCATACAAAATTATAATTCAAAAAGATACATGCACCACTATGTTCACAGCACCACTATTCACAATAGCCAAGACATGAAAGCAACCTGAATGTCCATCAACAGATGAATGGATAAAGAAGATGTGATAAATATATACAATGGGATATTACTCAGCCATAAAACA
Source organism: Balaenoptera musculus (assembly GCF_009873245.2). Taxonomy (NCBI): domain Eukaryota; kingdom Metazoa; phylum Chordata; class Mammalia; order Artiodactyla; family Balaenopteridae; genus Balaenoptera; species Balaenoptera musculus. Next base: position 44,113 of record NW_023503263.1, read on the forward strand.
GAGTGAAATAATGCCATTTGCATCTACATGGATGGACTTAGAGATTATCATACTAAGTGAAGTCAGACAGAGAATGACAAATACCATATGATATCACTTATATGTGAAATCTAAAATGAGACACAAATGAATCTACAAAACAGAAACAGACTCACAGATATAGAAAACAGACTTGTGGTTGCCAAGGGGAAACAGGGGAGGGATGGATTGGGAGTTTGGGATTAGCAGATGCAAACTATTATATATAGGATGGATAAACAACAAGGTCTTACTGTACAGCACAGGAAACTATATTTAATACCCTGTAATAAACCATATGTATATATGTAATAAACAGTATATGTGTGTGTGTGTATATATATATATCTGAATCACTGTTGTACAGCAGAAATTAATACAACATTGTAAGTCAACTATACTTCAATGAAATAAACTTTTTATAGCTTAATTTTTTTTTAAATTTTATTTATTTATTTATTTATTTATGGCTGTGTTGGGTCTTCATTTCTGTGCGAGGGCTTTCTCTAGTTGCGGCAAGTGGGGGCCACTCTTCATCGCGGTGTGCGGGCCTCTCACTATTGCGGCCTCTCTTGTTGCAGAGCACAGGCTCCAGACGCGCAGGCTCAGTAGTTGTGGCTCACGGGCCTAGTTGCTCCGCGGCATGTGGGATCTTCCCAGACCAGGGCTCGAACCCGTGTCCCCTGCATTGGCAGGCAGATTCTCAACCACTGCGCCACCAGGGAAGCCCGAAATAAACTTTTTAAAAATTAGGTTGAGATTATACCATCAATAAGTTTAAAGTCACTTTTATAAAGTAGGCCTTTTCATTTTTCTTGTCCTTTCATCCTGGGACAAATGTATAACAGATAGAAACTAACCAGGATTACTCGAGTCTGAACTCATATCACACAGAACTTTAATTGTTGAACACACCATTAATACCAATTACACCATGGGATGTCCTGATCCAATATCAAGTTTGTAAACCTTGTATCAAGCCTGCAGAATCCACTAAATTTGGAAATTCAAACTGAAATGAAGCCAACTATCCCATGACTTCTCCAAAACTAGTTATACGACAATCAGCTGGAAACCATACGCAATCAAATGAATGTAGACAGAAACAACCATACCCTTCCTTTTTTTTCCTTTTAGATGAAGACGGTATTTAAGGTAATGTCTTGGGCCATTTCAGGGTGTTGCTCAATTTCTTGGGTATCTCCCATGCACACAGGAGGTACACATTAGTTAACTTCTTTGTGCAACTATATGAAAGTAGTTAATATCACAAAACTGTATACGTAAAATGAATTAAATGGTAAATGTCATGTTTTGTATTTTTAATGACAATGAAAAAAAAGTGTAGTGCCGATATTTCTTACAACATAAATGAACATTAAAAACACCCTTAGTGAAAAAAGCCATACAGAAAAGGCCACCCAGATCCCATACTCATCTTGTCTGCTTTAAATACATCAAGGCTGTCCAAATGAGGGAAAAACTCAGTAATGGTTCCAGAAAAAGAAAACTGGATCGGGATGGAAAAAGACATTTTCATACAGTTGGGACAACAGGTGAAAGTTGAAGTGGGTCTGTGTATTAAATTATAATGTAGACATCATGATTTCCTCATTTAGGGGTTATGTGCTGATTCCTCGGGAGAGTGTCCCTGTTTTGGGTAAAACACACTGAACATTTTGTGTGAAGTGGCAAATGTGAGTACTTTTGGCATTACTGAAACTTTTCTGTACATTTTAAGTTACTGAAAAGTAAATTACTTTTCAAAACAACCATGTCAGTACCATGCCAGAAAATCAGATAAGACAGCCATCAAACTTTGTTACAGAGGCCAAGACTTACCCAGACAAAGTTCAACCAAAGTTGTGATTGTTATTTCCTTTGTAGGAGTACACATGGTATTAAGAGGCACAGTGGGAGGGACTTCCCTTGTGGCATAGTGGTTAAGAATCCGTCTGCTAATGCAGGCAACACGGGTTCAACCTCTGGTCCGGGAAGCTCCCACATGCCGCGGAGCAACTGAGCCCGTGGGCCACAACTACTGAGCCTGTGCTCTAGAGCCCATGCACCACAACTACTGAGCCCGTGCGCCTAGAGCCCATGCTCCACAACAAGAGAAGCCACTGCAATGAGAAGCCCACGTACTGCAACGAAGAGTAGCTCCCACTAGCAGCAACTAGAGAAAGCCCGTGCACAGCAACGAAGACCCAACACAGCCAAAAATAAATAAAATAAATAAATTTATTAAAAAACAAAAAGAAAATCTACATGACCTTGGGTCTGGTGATGCGTTTTAAACACACAACACCAAAAGTCTATCAACAAAAGAAAAATAATTGATAATGTGGACTTTATAAAATTAAAAATTTCTACTCTATGAAAGAACTTATTCAGAAAACCAAAAGACAAACCACACACTGGAAGAAACTATTTCCAAAACACATATCTCACTAAAGGGTTTGTACTCAAATTATACCAAACAATGCCATTAAAATTTGGTAAAGATTGAAACACACACCTGGCCAAAGAAGACAAACAGATACTAAATAAGCATACAAGAATATACTCAAGATGCTAGTGGAATGCATGTACAACCTACTTTGGAAGATGGTTTGGCAGTTTTTTCCAAATCTAAATAGTCTCACCTTAGGATCCAAGAAGCGTACCTCTTGTATATAGACAACTGCTTTGAAAACCTGTGTTCAAACAATAACTAGCATCAAGTAATGCACAGCAGCTCTATTCATAATGGCTAAAAACTTAAAGATATGAAGATATCCTTCTGTAGATGAATTCATAAGCAAATTAGGGCACATACATGTCAAGGGGAGCAGACTACACCACCCCAAAATGTGCCCATTTGACAAAAGGATTATTTTAGACAGATTAATTTAAAAGAACAGCAGACCCAGGAGAATCTTTGAAAACCAAGTAGAAGATGCCCTTTTATGAGGTAAATTTACATTTATTAAGGATATCTCCATTTGTGATGGTATGTCCCTCTCTGGACCAGGAATTGAATGATGACTAAATATCAAGAAAAACTTGTTGGGACTTCCCTGGTGGTCCAGTGGTTAAGACTCCACACTCCCAATGCAGGGGGCCTGGGTTCGATCCCTGGTCAGGGAACTAGATCCCACATGCCGCAACTAATACCTGGGGCAGCCAAATAAAATATATTAAAAAAAAGCTTGTCAATGACACAGGCCTGGATGTAAATCTGCGTAACAGCCGTACCCTGTTTACTGGGCTTTGCCTAATAACCTCCCTTAAATGGCGTCCTCCATTCCCTGGCATCTTTCTTCTGTTCTCAGCTGAAGGTAGCCTTTAAGGTAATGGCTCGGGCCAGACTACGTTCTCCTGGGTATCTTTCAACTATACAGGAGGTATGCATGGTATATATTAAACTTCTGATTGTTTTTCTCCAGTTCACCTCCCTTTCATTACAAGGGCGATCTCAATGAAGAACATAGAAGGGTAGAGGGAAAATTATTTTTCCTTTCATATACATGCAATGCAATAGTATTCACAGATATAAAAGAATGAATCATCAACCCGTGCAAAAAAAAAAAAAAAAGATGAATCTAACACTTATATTGCTAAGTGAAAGAATCCAGTCTGAAGTGCTACACACTGTATGACCTCATTTATATGACATTCTAGAAAAGGCAAAACAGACATGGTAAACAGTTTATGGAATATGTGGGTTGAAAAGGTCCGTGTGATACTTTACTGGGGAATACCTGTCACTATGCATCTGTCTACACCTGCAGATTTTTTACAACCCAACAAGTAAATTATAATCTATTCAAATTTAGTTACTTAGGATATGGGAGTGTCAAAGACTGGCATACAGAATGTAACAAACAATCTAACTGATTTAGAAAGGTATGAAAAAAACTCACTATTGGTGGTGGGACAAAATGGGCTGACCTAAGTTAACTTTGGAAATGAGTGGACTCTGTAGGCCAAAGGCAAAATATGCTGTACACACACAGTGGACTCTGTAAGTTCCTTCCCATGGGGAGCAGTAGCTAACAGTACTGAAACTACTATATCAGTAATCGAATGCAACAAACACTGAATTTAATGACGAATGGTGGAAGCCAGGTTTCTTACCACTGGAGTGGGAAGTCACAGACAAACAAAGGGAGAAGGTTACAATACCCATGTCATAACAGATCAGGTTGGAGGCATCAGTATAAACTATCTTTAGCCTAACAGAGATACACATAGTTCCACATGGAAATCTTTATAATTATGTGTATATGCATAGGCTGGAATACATGCATATATTTCCACGCACTGTCAGCTGAGCATATTTAGCTCCCACGTGTAAGTTTTTAATACCATTCTCTAATAAAAGGAACGAGGGCTCTCTGAAGAAAGGGCTGATGCTAGGACTGAGACAGTAAATATATGAAGCAGGATAATCTTAAAATACCAGAAAGTAAAGAAGTACCAAAAATTTTAAAAACCCACAAAAGAAAAATTATGTAAAATGAAAACAGGAGCAAATGGAAAAAGCTCTCAACAGCCAAAGCAAGAATGAACTAAGCAGTCTAATAATGTAGTGCTGGCTTATAACCAAAAGTTTGCAATAATTATTCATGTGTCCAAACTGGTAAAAATAAGTTACGTAGTTTTTGATGAATGATGTTAAATAGAAATCTCCTATGCAGAAAGCTTCTAAACAATTCATATAGACACTCAGCTGTCCATCAATGATGTGAAGCTAACCCCTCTCTCCTCAAGTGTGGCTTCTGCATTATGACTTCCTCCTAAATAAGACACACAGGATGGACATGGGAAAAAATTAACTTCACTGTGGGAAAACTTCACAAACACTACCTCAGCCTGGTGACCAAAGTTAAGAATATAAGTGAGAAGTTCCCTTAAGAGCCTGTTCTCTCGATATATATAGTGAAGAGGAAGCACTTTACCTCTGTGATCTGCTTTTTCAAAGCCAGGTCTAATTACAACAAAAACACCAAGCAAATCCCAGTGCAGGGCAGTTTACACAATACCTGACCAGTCCTCCTCCACACTGTCAAGGTCATGGAAACACGGAGAGTCTGAGCAACTGTCAAAGCCCAGAAGAGACTAAACAGACATGATGACCCCGTGTCCTTTGAGACCCTGTAACAAGGAAAGGTATAACAAAGGGAACATGAATAGGGACTTCAGTTAATAACAAAGTATCAATATTTGTTCATTATTTGTGATGATTCTGTAGGAAATTAGACTGGAAAAATTAAAAGTCAAATAAGAGAAACCTATTGTAACAAACTGGAAATCTAGAGGAAACGGGTGATTTCTTTGTAAAAACACATTACCAAAATGGACCCTAAATTAAGGAAAATACAAAAAGACCAATTAACCACTGAGGAACCTCTTCCCCATACTGGTTATCACTGTTCCAGGGTTTCTCTCTCCAAGGACAGGGAAGGAACAGGGACAGAGCTGTTTGGCAGCTCCCCTAGTATATGACCCCACCCAGTGTCTTCATCTCCCCCAGCCACGCCTACCCAGGGAGGACACCTGAGGAAGGATCAGGGATTATTGATCCAGATGTGTCAACTAGGACTTCTTCTATTCCCAGCGACTGGACACACTTACTGAAGTAAAATAAATTAGTATTTATTGTAAGGGTAGAAATAAATTAATACTTGCAAGTGGCAAGTTTAAGAATGGGTTTGGACCTGGCAGGTCCAGTGTCTCACACTCTCTCAGTGTGACCTTACTTCTCTCCAAAGCTTAGTCCTGCTCAGTGCCTTTGGGGGACCCCATTCACAGGCACAGTCTCTCTCTCTGCCCTTGGGCCAACAGCAATTCTAGGCTGACAACCACTCACCATCCTTTTTCCAAGAAAAAGTTTCTCCTTTTCTTGGGTTCTAAGAAGAGTCATGGTTTTGAATACCTTTGGCCTGGCTTGGGTTGCATTCTCATCCTTGACCCATCACCAGAAGATGGAAAATGGGACTGGCTAGATGTGGGTTGTAAAACCATCTTCGAGCTGGGTGGAACATGGGCTCATCCTTCTGGAACTGTTTGGACTGGACGCAGGTGAGATGTAATTCCCAAAGGAAAACTGAGGCACTAGACTTGGGCATGAGAACAGGTGCTGGCTGGGGGAAAGCAGCAGATTCTATGTCAATGACAGCTCACTGCACAGCACAGAATCTGACACAAAAGGAAGAAAGGGGTTCACTTAGGGTCAGGGGCTGCAGCTATTCCTTCAGTGCTCTCACTGTCCTCCCAAGACTGCAAGAAGTTCTTTCACTTGCTGAAAAGGCAGGATCATTGTTGTTGGTTAACTCAAGTCTCCTGCCTTGGGCATCAGGTCCTCACATCTCAGAGGCTGGCCCAGAACAGCCCACGTGCCCTCAGAAGACACACAGACCTCATCCCTGCCCCTGAGAGGTGGGAGCCCTTGAGTTATGCCGTCTCCCTGGCCATATTAATTACCCATTGCTGAAAAATAATACTGGTCCTTTTCCAGTTTCTTCTGTCTCTTATACTAAGGGAAGAAACCAAATGCTAGGGTGGTAAGGAAACTCTTGTGCAATGAGGTAATGGGAGGCTCAAGAATTATTCCATGCCATGGAACCCATAATTGGCAGGCTTTTCAGAGGCCACGTGGATGCATATGGCTCTCCAAGACAACGCAGTCTCAGTGTGAACCTCCCACTGGGAGGCCCAGTTACTCCCATAACTTTGATTCTTAATGAATATGAATGTCAAAATTTCTAACAACTGAAAGGACAAAGGATTGCAGGGTCATGATCTGCTGTATGGTTGCTGTGTCAGGGACACACTCAAATATTTAGAGGGTTATTACCTCTCTTGGCAGGCTACGAGGCTGTGGAGGCTGTGAAGAGGAGGCCCTTTTCTCAGCCACATGGATGTTGGTAGCTGAAACATCTCAAAGGAGTTTCTACAGTGCCCAGGTAGCTGTTCCATTGCTCAGCAGCATGGTCAGCTCACTAACTGTCCATGTGGTCTTGAGAGGGCCCAGGCTGAACTGAGCTAGAGGACCACAGATGCCTGCCTGAATGGTCAGAGGTCAAGGACTGTCCTGCCTGAGACTTGACTCAGATGGGACAAAGGATGCCTGCAGTCCCAGGAGGGCCCCACCAGCCCTCAAGTAGGCAGGGGGCTGGCAGGTTGCTACACCCAGTCCTGCATTAATCCACACATGTCCACTGAGTGCCCTCCTGTCTGGGCACTCTGCTGGCACTGGGGCTGCCCAGGCAGAGCAGGGCCAGCACAACCTTTCCCAGATGGGAGGGCAGGAAGGAACCAGGCATGACTCCTGACACCCTCCACAACCCGTGACTGACATAGAGTTCAATGTGAAACCCTCGGAGACAGTACAGACATTTCATTCTTCTCTGAGAGCCCAGGACTGGGGGGTAGAAAAACAGTGGTCCAGCTCAACTCCCTGACTCATGTGTGACCCTGGACAAATCCTATCCATCCTGGAGACCTCAGAGAGGAGAAGGGAAGGGCAACGGGGGCCAGTTATGCTTAAACCTAACCCTAACCCTAAAGAACCCTAACCTCTAACCCTAACACCCCAACTCCAGACCCTTTACCCTGACTCTCCAACCCTGACCCCTGACCCCTAAACCCTGACACTGACTCAAACCCCAGACCTAAATCCTAGCCCAGTGGATACCGAGGGATGACGTATGTACTCTTGAATAAACCAAGGGATTCATGACCTTGCATTTAGCAATAGTTTCTTGGATCTGACACTAAAGCTCAAGCAATGAAAGGGAAAAAAACCGGTAAACTGGAGTTCCTCAAAATTATAAACCTTTGTACACCAAAAGAGGCTATTCATAAAGTAAGAAGACAGCCCACAGAATGGAAGAAAATATTGGGACATTATATATCTGATAAGAGTCTTTATCCAGAATATATCAAGAACTTTTACCACTCAACAAAAGACCAACCCAATGATAAAGGATTTGCATGGACTGTTCTCCAGGGAAGGCACAGAAATGGTCTCAAGCTCATGAAAAGATGTCAAACATCAGCAGTCATGATGGAAATGCAAATTAAAACCACAAAGTGATAACCATTCTAGTGTATGTGAAAGGGTATATTAAAAATAAATAAAAATAACAAATAATGGAAACAATATAGAGAAATTGGAACTCTTAAACTTTACTTGTGGAAATGTAAAATGGTACAATCTATGTGTACAAAACTTTGGCATTTTCTCAAAAATATAAAAATGTAATTATCATATGTCTCAACAACTCCACTCCTAGATATCTACCCAAACACTTGAAAACAGGTGTTCAAATAAAAACTTGTAAACCAATATTCAAAGCAGCACCGTTCACAATAGCCCAAGGTAAGAACAATTAAAATGTCCACCAACGGGTGAATGGGTAAGCAAAACAGGGTAGATCCATAAGATGCATTATTCTGCCATATAAAGGAATAAAGTAAAATGGTGCAGCAGCTGTGGAAGACAGTAGGGGAGCTCGTCAAAAACTTAAATGTAGATTTAATGTTAGGATTCCTCAATTCTGCTCCAGGGTATACACCCAAAATATTAGAAAGCAAGGACTGGAACAAATATCTGTACCCCATATTCATAGCAACATTATTCACAATAGCCAAAAAGTGGAAGCAACACAAGTGTCCTTCAGCAGATGAATGGATAAACATAATGTAGTATATACACAATGGAATACAATTCCACCTTTAAAACTAAGGTAACTCGGAGGAGGGGCAAGATGGCGGAAGAGTAAGACGCGGAGATCACCTTCCTTCCCACAGATACAGTAGAAATACATCTACACGTGGAACTGCTCCTACAGAACACTGACTGAACGCTGGCAGAAGACGTCAGACCTCCCAAAAGGCAAGAAACTCCCCACGTACTTGGGTAGGGCAAAAGAAAAAAGAAATAACAGAGACAAAAGAATAGGGACGGGACCTGCACCAGTGGGAGGGAGCCATGAAGGAGGAAAGGTTTCCACACACTAGGAAGCCCCTTCGCGGGCGGAGACTGCGGGTGGCAGAGGGGGGAAGCTTCGGAGCCACGGAGGAGAGCGCAGCCACAAGGGTGCGGAGGGCAAAGCGGAGAGATTCCCACACAGAGGCTCGGCGCCGAGCAGCACTCACCAGCCCGAGAGGCTTGTCTGCTCAGCCGCCGGGGCGGGCGGGGCTGGGAGCTGAGGCTTGGGCTTCGGTGCGAGATGGGAGGGAGTCCGGGAAAAAGTCTGCAGCTGCCGAAGAGGCAAGAGACTTTTTCTTGCCTCTTTGTTTCGCGGCGCGCAAGGAGAGGGGATTCAGAGAGCCGCCTAAACGAACTCCAGAGACGAGCGCAAGCCGCGGCTATCAGCGCGGATCCCAGAGGCGGGCGCAAGCTGCGGCTATCA
>NW_023503264.1:0-52805 GCF_009873245.2 Balaenoptera musculus
AAATCAATGAAGTTAGAACACTCTGTCACACCATATACAAAAAATAAACTCAAAACAGTTTAAAGAACTAAATATAAGACATGACACCATAAAACTCCTAGAGAACATAGGCAAAACATTCTCAGACATAAATCATAGCAATACTTTCTTAGATCAGTCTCCCAAGGCAAGAGAAAAAAAAAGCAAAAAACAAATGAGACCTAATTAAAATTAAAAGATTTTGCACAGCAAAGGAAACCATAAACAAAATGAAAAGACAACCTACAGAAAGGGAGAAAATATCTGCAAACAATGTAACCAACAAGGGGTTAATATCCAAAATATGCAAACAGCTCACACAACTCAATATCAAAAAAAATACCAATCAAAAAATGAACATAAGACTTAAATAGACATTTCTCCAGAGAAGACATACAGATGGTCAACAGGCATGTGAAAATGTGCTCAACATCCCTAATTATTAGAGAAATGCAAATCAAAACCACAATGAGGTATCACCTCACACTTATCAGAATAGATATCATCAAAAAAGTCTACAAATAATAAATGCTGGAAAAAGTGTGGAGAAAAGGGAACCCTCCTACCCTGTTGGTGGGAATGTAAATTGGTGCAACCACTATGCAAAGCAGTATGGAGAGTCCTTAAAAAACTAAAAATAGAGCTACCATAAGATTCAGCAATCCCACTCCTGGTCATATATCCAAAAAAGATGAAAACTCTAATTTGAAAAGATACATGCACTCCAATGTTCATAGTAGCACAATTTACAATGGCCAAGACACAGAAATAACCCAAGTGCCCATTAACAGACAATTGGCTTAAGACGATCATACAATAGAATATTTCTCTGCCGTAAAAAAGAATGAAATATTGCCATTTGCAGCAACCTGGATGGACCTAGAGAATACATTCTAAGTCAAGTAAGTCAGACAAAGACAAGTGTTATATGATATCACTTATATGTGGAATCTAAAAAATAATACAAATGAATCTATATACAAAACAGAAACAGACTCACAGATATAGAAAACAAACTTATGGTTACCAAAGAGGAAAGGGGATGTAAATTAGGAGTATGATATTAACAGATACAAACTGTTATACATGAAATAGATAAGCAACAAGGATTTACTATGTAGCACAAGGAACTATATTCAATGTCTTGTAATAACCTATAATGGAAAATAATGTGAAAAATATATCTATATATAACAATTACTTTGCTCTACACCTGAAACTAACACAATATTGTAAATCAACTATACTGGCATTGTTCATAAGGCACTCAGCCTAATTTTCTAGTGTTAATGGGCTGATTATCTTTAGTATGATTTAATTATTCCCAACATGTGGGGGGGGGGAGGCTTAAATAACCATAGCATGGTTTTAGCCATATAAATCCATCTCATAACTGAGAGACAGTCCTTCCATAATCAGGAAGTTATATTCTTGAGCTTGAGTAATCTTTAAAGAAAATTCATATATATGGCCATGGTCAAAGAAAGTATGATTGTTTAGCCAGGTGAGGGGGGGACCCCATCTAGTAATATCAATAGTTGCCTGAACAGAACTGTAACCTCTTTCTTCTAGAAAAAACTTCCTAAGTGCCATTCAGTTACAGCCTTTGAGAGTAGAAATCCACCAAGGTAACACCAAAGTGCTGGATGTAGGTAATTGACCATAAACCCAACAATTGGATTAATTTCTAAAATTTGCATAGGATTGTGCCCATGATAGAAAAACATTTGATTCATGTGCAATCGTCCAAAATATCAAAAAATACTATAAATAATTATATAGGTCATGTCTGGAATCTTGGGATAGCTGTCTGCTTCTGATGTTGTCTTCCTCTCGTCCTAGGGTGGGTATAATTTCTCCTCTGTTTGACCATTGTTTTAAGGTTATTTTGAGGTCAGCAGTCCTCTCTATAGACCAGTACAGTGCAGGCGCCCTTTTAAGTGGGAAATATGAATGCAAGACTCAATTCCCTTCATGTTTGCTGTGCATGACCTAGTCAAGAATACCTGATAATTGTCCTTCAATCTAGGTTGGAGAGAGCACTTTAAATGATGTCTTTTCCAGTATGCATAATCTCCTTGTTGCAGGACATGGGGCACCTGATCTTCATCCAAAATATAGTTTACTGTGATAAGCTTCAGAAACATAGAATGTTCTTTTAATAATTCAATTAAACTTTACAATAATGTAACATGGCAACATAGAGCCATCTTAGAAGTGAGTCTTAGGAAGTAAATAAAAAATTTCAAAGAAATTAACAACACTAGAACTTAGTATCTACTGAAACATAAGTACTTTTTCTCTCTAAAGTTACCCTCATTTCTACCAAATGTAGCCAAATTAAGACTATTTTGTTTTCAAAACGTCTGGTTTCAATAAACTTGGTCTGATAATTTTTATAAATGTAATTGATCATATAGGCTCTTTTGAATTGGCTGTGCTGGAACTTCTCTTAAGGAATCTCAGACTGAACTTTTAAAATGCCTCACAAGGCCGGGAAAGCCACACCAAGGACTTGCCATCAGATTTTTCATTAGAATTCTTTAATTTCTTACCCAGTTCAGTGGTATGATCCAAAAGTTATCAGAAATCTGTTCTTGTCAAAGAGTCCTTTCTTGAATGTTTTTGAAGATTAAGAATTTTTGTAAAAGCATCAGAGGTAAAACAATAACTGTCTATAAATGACAAAATACTTAAAAACACACCATTAGAGATCTGATGACAATGCAATTGCCAAAGAAATTTGGTAATTTTTGTGACACAATATTAAAATAATAACTAGAATTATGACTGATTACATTATATCAGGACACATTTAAATTTTAGAAATTTCATATAATTTCTAGAACATTTATATTAATGACATTTATCCATACAACATAACCTAAGAAGGTTTATCATCATTCATTTAACGTTTCCCATGTAATTTGACAAAACAAGTAAGCCTAATTAGTTTAGTATCTCTCTTTGAGATGTTTCCAGGGCCCTCTGTAGCATCCCAAAGTTAGCTAGAGGTCAAAAGAACTTCACTTAGAATTTGATTTGGAAAGATAATCAAAGATATCAAAGTTTAGAAACACTTGGTCAAATAGGATCATAGTTCACTGTGAACCAATACTTAGTTATCCACCCAAGTAAAGTGACAAAAGATTTTAAAGGCAAATACAGAATGTTACAACACATAACTTAAGAGGTAAAGAAACTTTAAAATCTGTTGTCAAGAGCATATCAATATTCCATTAAAACTTTGTTCTTGGACTTCCCTGGTGGCGAAGTGGTTAAGAATCCGCCTGCCAGTGCAGAGGACACGGGTTTGAGCCCTGGTCCGGGAAGATTCCACGTGTTGCAGAGCAACTAAGCCCGTGCGCCACAACTACTGAGCCTGCACTCTAGAGGCCGCGAGCCATAACTACTGAAGCCCTCACGCCTAGAGCCCGTGCTCCGCAACAAAAGAAGCCACTGCAATGAGAAGACTGCGCACCACAACAAAGAGTAGCCCCCACTTGCCGCAACTAGAGAAAGCCCGCAGGCAGCAATGAAGACCCAATGCAGCCAAAAAGAAATTAATTAATTAATTTTTAAAAATTAAAAGAAAGAAACTTTGTTCTCTCTTTTTTTTTTAAATTGGGGTATAGTTGTTTTACAATGTTGTGTTCCTTTCTACTGTACAGCGAAGTGGAGTTCCCTGTGCTATAAAAAGATAACTAATGAAAACTTTGTTCTCTTAACAGAGAAAACCAAATTCAGATTTTGCACCATCTTACCTTTAATACTAAAATTCATTTACTCAGTTAAAATTGTTCTAATCTTAGCCAGTCCTGATCATGTAGAGGACATTTTTCTCAGGGTTTCTTACCCACAAACCTTCTATAACTCACTTTTTTTTTACCTTTAGATTTTGTCCTGTTTCCCCTTTTTCTCTCTCCCTCTTTTTAACCTTTCTTTAGGACAAAATTACTTTCTCTTCCCTTACCTGTGTTTCCATTCTTTATACCTTCTTTTTCTTTACATACAAATATGTTTTCCTTATTAATATTTATGATTTTAATTACGTATTTTAATTACAATTCTCAACTCTTAAAAGCCTTAATTTCTAGCAAAAACTAAGTAAGCAATTATGAACTGTTTTTTATATTAGCATTCTGTAGGTTGGCAAACTTCTAAATACTATTTATAATTTTTTTAAAAACATGCTTTCTTATAGAAAATGTCTTAGTGTAGCACCAAACATATTTATTAAATATCTTTAGACATCTAGTCCTAAATATCTTTAGTTTCTCTGTAAAAGGAAACCTGTGTTCAGTAATTAATGCTTCAGAATCGCATTTATATGAGAATTACCTAGTTATTCAATAAACTTTCATCATTTAACTTAATTTAGCAAAACTCTAAAGTTTCAAGTTATCAAAAAGATTTGGTGTAAGTATTTTTTTTTTTAAGAGCTATTCTTTTTTTTTTTTTTTAATTAATTAATTTTTTTTTTTGGTTGCGTTGGGTCTTCGTTTCTGTGCGAGTGCGAGGGCTTTCTCTAGTTGTGGCAAGAGGGGGCCACTCTTCATCGCGGTGTGCGGGCCTCTCACTATCGTGGCCTCTCTTGTTGTGGAGCACAGGCTCCAGACATGCAGGCTCAGTAGTTGTGGCTCACGGGCCTAGTTGCTCCGCGGCATGTGGGATCTTCCCAGACCAGGGCTCGAACCCATGTCCCCTGCATTAGCAGGCAGATTCTCAACCACTGCACCACCAGGGAAGCCCTGGTGTAAGTATTTTTAAGTAGACATACCATAAAACATAATTATTCTTAAAGAGTTCAGCTAAAATCTCTTAATACATTTTTAATTTACTTATAAGCATTTCATCATATCAAGTCGTTTCTCTTGCTGACGAATTTTGCAACAAATATAAGATCTTATTTGACTTCTAGTAAAGCTAGGCACAATAAAAGTATTATACTTAATGTTAATGACTCTAAAGACTTGTCTGTATTAAACCAAGAAATTTAAACTAATTTAATACCAAGTATTAATTTAATACTGTGTATTTCCTAGATAACATGAACTTTAAATTCATCTAATTTTTTTAAACATCTTTATTGGAATATAATTGCTTTACAATGTTGTGTCAGTTTCTGTTGTATAACAAAGTGAATCAGCTATACGTATACATATATCCCCATATCTCCTCCCTCTTGCTTCTCCCTCCCATCCTCCCTCTCCCACCCCTCTAGGTGGTCACAAAGCACTGGGCTGATCTCCCTGTGCTATGCAGCTGCTTCCAACTAGCTATCTATTTTATATTTGGTAGTGTATATATGTCCATGCCACTCTCTCACTTCGTCCCAGCTTACCCTTCCCTCTCTCCGTGTCTTCAAGTCCATTCTCTACGTCTGCGTCTTTATTCCTGCCCTGCCCGTAGGTTCTTCAGAACCATTTTTTTAGATTCCATAAATATGTGTTAGCATACGGTATTTGTTTTTCCCTTTCTGACTTACTTCACTTTGTATGACAGTCTCTAGGTCCATCCACCTCACTACAAATAACTCAATTTCGTTTCTTTTTATGGCTGAATAATATTCTATTGCATATATGTGCCACATCTTCTTTATCCATTCATCTATCAATTTCTTTTATATTTCTGAGAATTTATACAAGCACTCAATTTTCTTTAAGCCAACTAAATAAAGCTCTTTTACAAATTAATTTTGGCAATACCACACATCTACAACACACACACACACACATGTAGACACACATTGTTTCTTAAGACACATCTTTGGTCCTATAAATACTAGATTTGTAAAATCAAGGACAGCTGTTTTTAATTCCGCAAAGAGTTGGGTGACCACCTAAATGATATTGAAGGACTGACATACCAATCCACCTATGTCAGAATGTTTTTCTTTCCCTCTGGGTACATTTAGTTTAAGGGAGAGGACCAAAAAAATCCTATCTAGCTCTGAAGATTAGCTATGGTCACAAGTTTAGTCAGACCAGTGGCCTCTTATCTTGGAAATCCATTGGCGAAAACATATGAGTTTGAGAAATTATTTAATTATGGCCCTCAGTTTGGCCTTTGACCTGAAGAGGACCAGACTCAGGTGGTCCTGTTTCTAAAGGTAACTGTTTAATAGTCTCTTCAGCGTGGAAAGGCAATCCAGACAGAGGATTACTAGAATAAGCACTCAGATAAAGGAGGATAGAGTGGAGCAGTAAGAGCTATGTCAGTCTTATCGTCTTTTGTTTTAGGTACTTTTTATATCTTTAAGCTTTCATTAGCCTTCTATAACAAATCCTTTAATGAAATTATTTTGGAATATTGAAGGCTTTTGGAGCTTTTGCATACCAATTAAATAGGTACAATTGTTTAAGATGAGCACTCTCTAAAATTTTAATGATTTAGAAGTCTTTGCAATTCAAAGGATCAATTCTTTGGCCATTGACCAGTAGGATCTCAATAGCAACTCAAACCAGTAAGCCTTTTTATAGCTTAACCAAGGATGTAAGTGGTGTCCCACAAGAAAGTGCAAAGGATGCAGCCCTCACAAGATGCAGAAAGTTCACTCCCAAGGATAGTCTAAGAAAAAGACTTTCATTTTACAACAGAAACAACAAAGGTTGAGATGATAAAGGCCTCTTATACATTGAGAGCCCTTATGACAAACTCCCCTCAGAAGTGACACTGTCAGACAAAGAATGCTCAGCTTGGAATCCCAGTCTATTCAACTGACCACTAAATGCATGCCAGTATGTGTGCCTCTCAGATGGTGGAGACCAGAGAATATTCTCACTGGTCAATAAGTCGTGTTCTCAGGACACATAACAAGACAAAAGGAAAACCTAATCAGACCAATGGTTTTCCTCCTCATGACAAAGGACACAAAAGATAGATACAAAGAAAAACAGTGACCTCTTCTGGGAGGAAAAGGATCAACGAACCTAGAGTACTCTACCAAATTTCAAACCAAGAATTGCTGAGCCCAAGGAGCTAGCCCTACAAATATTTTCTCCCACTAATCTAATTTTAGAAAAGATGAAAAACTCTTAACACTCTTGTTCCCAACAGACCCTGCGGGCAGAGTTCCAGGAGACTGACTGACATGGTAAGAATTCTTACCTTCTTCCGGCTTTCTCTAACTGTGTGTGTGCGCACGCACACACACACACACACACACACACACACACACACACACAAACAAAGAGTTTTGGAATGTCAAAAGAGCCCTATCTTGGCCATTTCAGGACAGGACTTCCTTTAATTCCCAATTAAGTAAGTACTTGCAAGTATAAGTTCTGTTCATACATAAACCCGGCTGGGGCATTAGTCAGAGGTTATCTAGCGCCCCTCATTTCTCTGTTTGAGAAACTCTATTCCCCATTTTAACGTCTGTTTGTTGGAATAAAATTGCTCATAAAATTGTTGGAATAAAATTGCTCATAAAATTGTCCCAGTGTGCGGTTTGTGAGCTTAACTCCTCTAGGTGTCACCCTAGAGTCATTTCAGCTCTTTTATGCGTCTCAGCTTCCCTCTCCAGCAGTCTAAAATCACCATGGGTGCTCGAAGTACTGAGTGGCCAACTCTTATATTGTACATCCCTGAATGGCTAAGTTGTTTTTTTTTTTTTTAATAAATTTATTTATTTATTATTTATTTATTTTGGCTGCTTTGGGTCTTTGTTGCTGTGCGCCGGCTTTCTCTAGTTGCAGCGAGCGGGGGCCAGTCTTTCATTGCGGTGTACAGGCTTCTCGTTGTGGTGGCTTCTCTTGTTGTGGAGCATGGGCTGTAGGTGCGAGGGCTTCAGTAGCTGTGGCACACGGGCTCAGTAGTTGTGGCTCACAGGCTCTAGGGCTCAGGCTCAGTAGTTGTGGTGCACGGGAATAGCTGCTCTGCGACATGTGGGATCTTCCTGGACCAGGACTCCAACCCGTGTCCCCTGCATTGGCAGGTGGATTCTTAACCACTGCACCACTAGGGAAACCCTGAATAGGTAAGTTTTAAATTAATGAGTAGGTTTCCCTATGGGACTGCTGCACAGTATGAGGACTCACTTCCAGCACTCCTGTATATTTCTCAGTTGCCTGAAAAATCTGTAACTGGCCAGGAGGAGCTGTGTCCCTTTTCTTTGGAGCAGAGAGCTCTCATATGGTATCTCCACTTTTATTTCAACGAATTCTGTTAAGGTAGCCAAATTGAGGAAAGACACTAAGCCAACCTCTTACCTAGTCGAAACCATTCAATGTCTTTTATCCAAGCAAATCTTTCCAGTATCTCTCAACTGAGCAAATCCTCCTTAGTGTCTCTCAACTGAGGAGTCAGTTACCTTTTTATTTATCACCAAATAAAGCTCAGAATCATTAACCAATAATTGGGAGATCCAAGACCGGGAGAGTTTTACCCATATTTGTCCAAACTCACTGAGGAGGTGGACAGGCACAAGGACTCTTTGCTAGTAGCAAGGCTCTGAGTCCTCGGAGAGTTCAGGCGAAAGTGAGAAGTCTTCTCCGGGTCCCTTTGTGATCTTCAAAATTGTCAACCGGGAAAAAAAAAGCACAACATGAGAGCTGTAAGTTTCAGTTTTATTTGGGGACTTACTGAAGACTGTAGCTTGGGAGAAAGTCTCTCAGATAGTTCTGAGGAACCACTCCAAATAACTAGGGGAGGAGCTAGTATACATATAATTTTTTTTTTTTTGGCTGGGAAATGCATGTAGTCAAACATACATCTTGGTAAAATATTACTGCTAGTCACAAGGATCAGATATCTCAGTTAATAATTTTATTGCTTTTCTATGTATGGGAAGATGCAAGAATCTGGGGTCATTGAATTGCTTCCCTAGACATGCATCTTAACTATCTAGGGGTCCATATATCTAAAAGCACACAATGCTTCATCCTGTTTCTTCCATCCTGAATTCCCCTCAGGATACACCCTCAGTGGGCAACTGCAGTGACTAATGACTTGATCCTTGTAGAACTGGAATGGTGGGCAAAATTTTTTGTTTACAGCTCTCACCAGGATGCAACCATGCTAATACCTTGATCATGGGCTTCCTAGCCTCCAGAACTGTAAGAAATAAATTTCTATTTATTATAAACTACTAAGTCTGTGGCATTTTGCTATAGCAACCTGAACAGGCTAAGACAGAAAATTGGTATCAAGAAGTGGGGTTGCTGCTGTAACAAATGCCTATAAATGTGGAAGTGGCTTTCAAACTAGGCAATGGGCAGAGGCTAGAAGAATTTTGAGGTATAGTCATTCCTTGATATCTGCAGGAGATTGGTTCCAGACACGAGTCCATATGTCCATACCTCCCAGAATCCTTCTCACTGGAATCCCTCTTGGCTGAGTGATGCACGTGCCACCAAGAAGGACCCTGGGTCAGGATGATTGGCCAGAGACAACCCAGAAACTAACCCATTACCATAAAACCTGAGACTGCAAGCCACATGGCAGAGCAGTTCTCCTGGGTTCCCTTACCCTGCTGCTCTCCGCCTGGACACCGCTTCCCAATAAAGTCTCTTGCTTTGTCGGCATGTGTGTATCCTCATACAATTCATTTTTGAGTGCTAGACAAGAGCCCACTCTCGGGCCCTGGAAGGGGTCCCTCTTCCTGCAACAGAAATATGGATAGTAAAGGCCATTCTGATGAGGTCTCAGATGAAAATGAATAATATGTTATTGGAAGCTGGAGAAAAGGCAATCCTTGTTATAAAGTGGCAAAGAGATTGGCTGAATTGTGTTCATGTCCTAGTGTGTTGTGGAAAGTAGAAATTGTGATCAATAAAATTGACTATTTGACTGAAGAAATTTATAAGCAACGTGTTGAAGGAGGGGTCTGGTTTCTCTTGAATGCTTATATTATAATTTGAGAAGAGAGAAATGATTTGAAGGTGGAATTGTTAATCAAAAAGGAAGTTGACTTTAAAAATTTGGAAAATTCTCGAGCTATTCATGTTGAAAGAAATAAGAAAACTTGTTCAGAGAGAACACAAGTGGTGTGCCAAATTTGGTGAAGAGATTGGTATGGATTGATCATTTCAGTGGAAATTAGGAGCTATTCATTAAGACAATGCAGAGATTGACTGGCTTTCTAAACAGAATCCAGGACCTATTGTCCAAGACAATGGAAAAATGACCTATTTTAGGGCATTTCAGAGATCTTTGGGACTACCCCTTCTACCGCAGATCCATAGTGCAAGGGCCTGCAGGGCAGAATGATTTCAAAGAATGGCCTGTCTCTGCCAGGTGCCACCTTACATTGTGACTTCTGCTCCTTAAATTCCAGCTCCAGCCTCAATTATCCCAGGTGCAGCTTTCAAAGCCCAGGGGTGTGGCCATCTCATCTTAGATCTCAAAGGATAGAGCCACAAATGGCTCCAGGCACACAACACTGGCAGAGGGCCACTATAGGGACAGGGTTACCACAGAGAACTCCCACTAGGACAATGCCCAGAGGATCCAGAGCTAAGCAGGCAGGTCAACCCCTGAGACCACAAACCAGTAGAGCCACCTGTGCAATTGCAACCTGGGAGAGTCACAGGCACGAGACTACAACCCATAACTGGTATGTACACCCAGCAAAACTTGTGGGCCCCACCACCACCCCAGAGTATCTGGAAATTTGGACTGTTATCTAAAATCTGGATTTGCCTCTTGGTGGGTGTTGAGACAAAAGACACAACCAAGCCAAAGAGTGGGAGAAGGAAGGGTTTATTACTTGCAGCAGGTAAGGAGAACACCTGGGATATTTCCCAAAGCAGTGTCTCCCTGAACGACATAATTGGGGAAATTTTAAGCTAAGAGTGTATGCATATTCATGGAGGGGCTTAAGCAAAGGAGAATTCAGCACAGAATTGAGGCAAAGGTTGACAGTGTCCAGGCTCTAGTTGATTGAAGTCACAAGGGTCAGAAAAGGTCAGCATTACCATTCCTTAATTTCCAGTTAATCTGGTGGTTGAGTGCTCGAGGGCGTTTGAATTCTGCAAAACAGCTCAAGAATGTGCTTTGGGCTAATCTTTACCTTTGAAACAGAACTGGGTGTCTTTACAACTGATATATTGTATCCGATATGGTTACGTTATCTCCCTGGCCTGGTAATAGCTGTTTTTACCTTCTTTTATTCCCTTAAAATTATTAACTACTGAGACATATTCTTCTGCAAGCATTGTGGCTATGCTTAGATAGCAAAATGGCTTAGGCCTAAAATGGCTTCTCTCATGTTAAGAAAGTTATATCTGGTTCTTTTTCTCTGGAGACCCCCTACCCTATATGCTTACAAGACGACAACCCCAGTGGGTCTTAAGGTTTTGGACTTGCTCAGGAATCATTATCCCTTTACTCTTTCCTATTTCTCCCTTTCGTGCTTTTTAATTGTTTTTCTTATTTCTTGAAATATATTGGACATATAACATTGTCTAAGTTTAAGGTGTACAACAAACATGTTGATCTGATACATTTATATACTGTATTATGATTGGCATTGTAGCGTTAACGAACACCTCTATCACATCTTTTAATTATCATTTCTTTTTTGTGGTGGGAATACTATTTCTCTCTTTTAGGATAGGAGTGTTCATCCTATGCCTGTCACATCACTTTATTTTAGAAGCACATAACATGCTTTATTTTACAGGTTTATAGCTGGAGAGCAGCTTGCCTCAGGATGAATGATGTCACTCATATCTGATTAAAATCATATTTAGATGAGATTTTGGACGTATACTCTTGAGTTGATGACACATGAGAAGGACAAGAATTTGGGGGGACCATGGGTGGAATGCTATGGTCTAAAAGTTTGCATCTACCTAAAATTCACATGTAGAAGTCATAATGCCTAATGAGATGATATTAGGAGGTGGAGGCCTTTGTGAAGTGATTAGGTCACAAGGGCTGCCCTCATGAATGGGATTAATGCCTTTATAAAAGAAGCTTCAGAGAGATCTCTTGTCCCTTCCACCATGTGAGGACACAGTAGGAAGGTCCTGGCTATGAACCAGGAAGAGGGCCCTCACCAGAACGCAACCATGATTTTATCACCTTCGTTTTTTTATTTCCCAGCCTCTAAAACTGTGAGAAATAAAGTTCTGTTGTTCTTAAGTTTCCGAATCTTTGGAATTTTGTTATAGTAGCTTGAACAGACTAAGACTGAAGGCATTTAGTTCAATATATTATTTTATAATGAGGTAACTGAGATTAAATACATTGTCCAAGATTCTACAGCTCTTAAATGGCAGCACTGGAGACTTGAACCCTGACTTCTTTATTCCCAGTCCATTGTTCTCTCAATTAATGACTATTGTGATGAATAAATGATTTAACATTGTTCAGCCAAGTCTTGGGCTGTTTCATCTAAACAATTATTTCTCACAAACCTGGATGCATCATGCAATTCATTTGATTTAATAACTGGCCACTAGAGTGGCCATCCTCCAATCTAGTATTTTCATAAAATAAATTAGGTTTTAATAGATCATATACCAAGTATTTGAACTAACTTAAAATTTCAGACAGATTAATTCCCTACCTTCAGGGCGAAGTGGAGAAATGAAGTAATTTTCTCACTATTCAGAGGAAAAATCCTTTATCTGAAATAGCCAGATAATTAAGGCAAGAATTTCTCCCAGCCCTAAATGGCCAATTGCTATAATTCCCCACTTCCTGTCACTTATTAAGTCTGGACTCTGATGACTAGTATATGTTCCAATAATAACATGATGGGTCTTCTCCAATCAGCAAAGGAGACGATATGCCATCTACCTATGTACTGAGTTTGAAATTTATTATATAGATTTAATGTCATTAATAAAGACATTTCACAGTTTCTCACCTAGTATTTTTTAATCAGTTACCATGCTGAGTAGCCAATATGACACAATGTTTTGCAAAGATGAGGAAATGATTTTCAGCATGAAAAAAATCCGTTAACAAAACAGATTTAACTAGAAAATCTTTCAAGTTTGAAATAACAGAGGACTGATTCTTGCATTTGAGGTAGCATCTTGTTATCTGAGAATTGTGCATTTTTACTGATTTTGATAATCTGCTAGAGAAGGAAATTACATTTTTACAACCTTATAAATCTCTAAAAAACAGAAAGGTAGCTCAATGAAAATAAACACAATCTTTTGTCATCTCAAGGACTATGTTACCAGGTATTCAAAGTGCCTAAGGACAAGGCCTTATTAATTTTTCCCCACATTCTTTGAAAATATGTGATTGTTAGCATTCTACTACTGTTTCACAACCTCTGAGATTAGTGAAAACACAAGGGTACTTCTCGCCTTTATTTTAGGTTTCTAGTAATTGATTTCCTAGATACCGTCACTTTAATTCTATCTCAAACTATGTGTGAATTCCTTACAACTCTACTTGTTGCAAGTTCTGTCTTAAGTCGGGGAGGGGGTGGGCAGGGGAAGAAATCAACAACTATTAAATTAATAAGTACATATGTATGTATACACATGCATTGGCAAAGGTCTTGTGAGGGATTTGTAGTCTCTAAAACTCATTTATTAGATAAATAAAATGAGAATCAGAGAGGTTAGGAGACATGTCCAAAGTAAAAAGAAATGGTAGATGTCAGTCTGGACTAGAATTCAGCATTTCCAATACCAAGCCTGGTGATTTTGGACTACCACTGAGAGTACCCTTAATGCTTCTTAATACTCACTCAGCCAACTATGGATAGGATTTGAATGAAGCATATAGAGACAGATTTCAATTATCCCTGTATGACTTAATACATAACATTTAAAAAAATCCTTGGCAACCTATGTGGTCAAGAGAAAAGGAACAGAATGCACTTAACAGTTTCAAGGCTGGTAACCCAGGTGGGAAAGAAGATAATGTAATTCACACAGCATCTTAGGGATATGATATAGAAGCAGGTGCATCTAAAACTGAAACTGCAAGTCATGCACATGAGAATAGAATGCCTTCACTGATAAGAGTAGGAAAGGAGCTTCAGGTGGTACTGTGATAAGAGGAATGGAATGCTTTGGAATGCTAAGTATGCTCTATAAGAATCAGTCAATAAAGTATGCTATTATTGGTTTACAGACAATTAGAAGTTAGAAGTAAAGCATGATTACTGTTTCTATGTTTGCATCCAAGCTTTAGAAGTAAGCAAATAGAAAAGTATACCAAATTGGTGCAAAAGGAATTGGAAGCTAACTCTCTCAATTCTTAGATATTGAAATTGAACAGCATTCCTGTCCTAAAATGTCGAGCAGGATTAATCTTTCCCCAGTACAGATGATCCCTGATTTATGATGTTTCAACTTACAATTTTTTGACTTTACAATAGTGCCAAAGAGATATGTATTCAGTAGAAACCAAACTTCGAATTTTAAATTTTGATATTTTCTCGGGTTAGTGACATGCAGTAGGATACTCTCTCATGATGCTGAGTAGCAACAGCAAGCCATAGCTCCCAGTCAGCTATGTGATTGTGAGGGTAAACAACTGATTTACTTACAACCATTCTGTACCCTTACAAACATTCTGTTTTCACTTTCAGTATAGTATTCAATAAATTACCTGAGATATTCCACACTTTATTATAAAATTGGCTTTGTGTTAGATGATTTTGCCCAACTTTAGGCTAATGTAAGGTAGGCTAGGCTAAGCTATTATGTTCAGTTGGTTAGGTGTATTAAATGCATTTTTGACTTATGATATTTTCAACTTATTATGGGTTTATCGAGATGTAAGCCCATCATAATTTGAAGAAGATCTCTATATTTTTAGGCCACCATTCACCACTGTGCTTATATAATTGAAGTCATTTTAGAATTTCCTAAAAGAAACATATTAACTACTGTGTGCCTGAGATTGTGCAAGGTATTGAGACACACTGGCGTAAATGATAATGTGTTCAAAATCTAAATATAAATGGAATGCAGATTATCTTCTCCTATTAGTCAAGCAAAATGGATTTGAATCCTAGTTCTGCCACTTACTAGCTGAGTGGCCCTGGGCAAGTCATTTAATCTTTCTGAATCATAGTTCCATCAACTGAAAAATAAGGATACTAATAACAGCTGTTTAGGGTTGCTATGAGAATTAAATTAGGAACATATAAAAAGTAACTAGGTTGTGCTTGGCACACTGTAGTAAACTGGATGTTAGTGTGTTCTGACTGCTCCACTGACCAGCTGTTCCCCCATTTCTCTCCCTCTCCTCAGGCCTCTGTATTCCGAGACACAAAATATTGAAATTAAGCCAATTAATAACCCTACAATGGTCTCTAAGTGTTTAAGGGAAAGGAAGAGTTGCACATCTCTCATTTTAAGTCAAAAGCTAGAAATAATTTAAGCTCAGTGAGGTAGGCATGTTAAAAGCCAAGACAGGCTGAAAGCTAGGCCTCTTGTGTCAAATAGTTAGCCAAGTTATGGATGCAAAGGAAAAGTTTTTGAAAAAAATTTAAAGTGCTACTCTAGCAAATACACAAATGATAAGAAAACAAAACGGCCTTATTGCTGATATGGAAAAAGTTATAGCAGTCCAGATGGAAGATCAAACCAGCTACAATATTAAGCCCTTAAGCCAAAACCTAATCCAGTGCAAGGTCCTAACTCTTTCAAGTCTATGAAGTTTGACAGAGTTGAGAAAGCTGCAGAAGTAAAGTTTGAAGCTAGCAGAGATTGGTTCATGAGGTTTAAAAAAGAACTCATCTCCATAACATAAAAATGCAAGGTGAAGTAGCAAGTGCTGATGTAGAAACAGCAGCAAGTTACCCAGAAAAATACAGCTAAGATAATTAATAAAGTTAGCTACACAAAACAACAGATTTTAAACGTAGGCGAAACAGCCTTATATTGGAAGAGAGTGCCATCTAGGGCATTCATAACTAGAGAGGAGAAGTAAATGCCTGGCTTCAAAGGACAGGCTGACTCTCTTGTTAGGGGCTAATGCAGATGGTGACTTTAAGTTGAAGCCAATGCTTATTTACCATTCTGAAAATCCTAGGGCCCTTAAGAAGTATGCTAAATTTACCCTGACTGTGCTCTGTAAATGGAACAAGAAAGCATGGATGACAGAACATGTAAACCAACATGTTTTACTGAATGTTTTAATCCATTGCTGAAGCGTACTACTCAGAAAAAAATTCTTTCAAAATATTACTGCTCATTGACAGTGCACCTGGTCACCCAAGAGCTCTGCTGAAGATGTACAAGATTAATGTTTTCATGCCTGCTAACACAACATCCATTCTGCAACCCACGGATCAAGGTGTGATTTCAATGTTCAAGTCTAATTTAAGAAATACATTTTGTAAGGCTATAGCTGCCATAGACAATGATTCCGCTGTGGACCTGGGCAAAGTAAATTGAAAACCTTCTGGAAAGAATTTCTTGTTCTAGATGCCATTAAGAATGTTTGTGATTCATGGGAAGAGGTAAAAATGTCAACATCAACAGGAGTTTGGAAGAAGCTAATTCCAAATTTCATGGATGACTTTGAGGGGTTCAAGACTTCCGTGGAGGAAGTAACTGTAGGTGTGGTGGAAATAGCAAGAAAACTAGAATTAGAAGTGGAGCCTGTGATGTAACTGAATTGCTACAATCTCATGATAAAACTTTAGTGGATGAGGAGGCACTTCTTATGGACGATCAAAGAAGGGGTTTCTTGAGATGGAATTTACTCCTGGTAAAGATAATGTGAAGATTGTTGAAATGACAACAAAGGATTTAGAATATTACATAAAGTTAGTTGCTAAAGCAGGGGCAGAGTTTGAGGATTGACTCCAGTTTTGAAAGAAGTTTTTCTGTGGGTAAAATGTTGTCATACAGCATTGCATGCTACAGGAAATTGTTCATGAAAGAAAGAGTCCATCAATGCATCAAACTTTATTTTCTTATTTTAAGAAATTTTCACAGCCACCCCAACATTCAACAACCACGACCCTGATCTGTCAGCAGCTGTCAACATTGAGGCAAGACCCTCCACCAGCAAAAAGATTATGACTTGCTAAAAGCTCAGATGGTTACCATTTTTAGCAATAAAGTAAGTTTTAATTAAGGTATGTACATTGTTTTTTAGACATAATGCTATTGCACACTCAATAGACTACAATATAGTGTAAACATAACGTTTATATGGGAAGCCAAAAATTTGCCTTGCTTTATTGTGATATTCGCTTTATTGAGGTGGTTTGGAACTGAACCCACAATATCTATGAGGTATGTTTGTGTTCCTAAATCTTTACTACTTTAATTAGGTTACCATTTTGGCTAAAATGGCAGCACTGTTGGATAACATAAACCTTGAGAATAACCACCATATTTAAAGAAACCAGCAACACAGTCTCTGAGAATTTACATACATGTGTATTCATTCGACACCCTTATAAAGCACTGTGTATTCATAGACACATCTCAGGACATTTGTCAAATGTTGAAGTAAGATACGCAACCAAAATCAATACTGTGTGCTTAATACATATAAAGTCACAGATAATACATACTTATTTTATTTATCTAATCAGAGAATTGCAAATATTATATACTAAAACATGCATGTACTTACTGTAAAGGAAATAAAATGTGTTCTTTTAATCATATTATTCCAGATAGTGACTTTCTCCTTGGAGAATATGTACCTGCCAATTCAAATACAAATCTTCTAATTCTGACCAGATTTTAAAGATGACCAAAGTACAGAAGAGGCCTCTTTCCCAGTTTTATCCTTTCATCAGAGAGAATTTTCCTATAAGGTCTTACATTTTAATTCATCTATATGCAGCCTTTAAATATCAAATAAGGATCAATCAAATATAAAGGTTAGAAGAAGAGGGAGAAAAGAAACTTAGCCAGGGATAATTGGAAACATAGAGTAAATACAAGGGATTTAAAAAGGCATTAGTGTAGTTAGTTTCCTGCAGATGAAGAAATGAAGACCTTCTTCTTTATACAGTGTTTTTGAGCTCTTTGAAAATTAGCAGGCAAAGCAGAAAAAATCCATCACTGGAATATTATTATATTTATGGGCTTAATGCTGAATTATGTTCTGTTTGAGTCAGTCATCATAGAATATTTTACCTAAACAAGATTTATAAGATGATATAGTTCAGCAGTTCTCAAATTTTTGGTCTCAGGATTCCTTTACATTAAAAAAAAATTGAATTATTAAACAAAAAGCTTTTGTTTAAAACTGATGAGAATTTTTAAAAATAATTATGTATTAATCCATTAAAATAGCAATAATATATTCATTACATGGTAAGATGAATTATATTTTTAAGAAAAATAATTATATTCCAAAATAAAAAAAAATTACTAAGCAGCATCGTTTTACATATTTGCAAAGTTCCTTCATATTTAGCTTAATAAAAGATAGCTGAGTTTTCAATATGCTTCTGCAAGCAATCTGTTGTGACATCATGCATTTTGTAACCTTTGGAGAACACCAGTGTAAACTGATGATGCGAATAAAAATGACAGTTCAGAGAATGATTAAGAAAAGGGTTCTATTCATGGATCACTTGGAAGTGTTTCAGGATCCTTAAAAGTCTTTCTACAACTGAGGAAACAATTTCTTTTTTAAGTTTATGTCCATACAGTATTTTGAATATTATGTACATAAATACACAACAGAGCAATATGGTATTATTACTGTATTTATGGACTTAATATATTGCTTCTGTTCTGTGGCATCAGTTCATAATAAGTAGGATTAAGTGTACCTCGACTGACTATAGAACTTTTCTTTCAACAAGCAGAAAAACTTAACTCATTATTTATCATCTGTGTGTCATGCTGACATGTGACAAAGATCAGTACTTAAAATTGGCTGCCTACCTCTGAAAAGTTACTAAGCAAAAGTAGAGAATTTCTATATGATATAAAGACAATTTACATAAGATGAAATTTAAGTTGTCAGGAGATAATTATGTAATAAGTTTTTTTCAGTTTTTCCATATGACCTTTAAAGCACTTGAGCCTCTGCAACACTCCTGTAATTTCTAATATGTGCTCTTTTATTTCTGGAATTATGACTGAATATTTGAACTTGTAATTTTGGGTGATATTCCTCAAAGTGGCACAAAGTTGCCTCATCACTGCTGTTACTTCCTGTCCCTGCTGGTAACATTTTGTTTCCTGTTGATGCCCATCCTTTCCCTCCTGACCAATAGTGGCATTTTTCTGAAAAAAAATTTAGACTTTGTCTAACTTTAAAACTGTTCATTAAAAGACATCATTAAGAAAACAAATAACCAAACCACACACTAGGAGAAATATTTGCAAAACAAACATATATACGAAAAAGGAGTGGAATCCAGAATATATTTAAAAATCCTCCAACTCAATAATAAAAAAGCAATTAAAATGGGTAAAATATTTGAGCAGATACATCACAAAGGAACATATATGAATGGTCATAAGCATATGAAAAAATTCTCTACATCAGTATTCATCAGAGAAATGAAAAACAAAACCACTATGTAATGCTACTACACACTTAGTAGAATAGCTAATATTAAAAAGGCTGACAATAAGATGCTAGCAAAGAGTATAAAGCAACTGACATTCGTGGTGGGAATATAAAATGATCCATCTACTCTGGGAAAAGCTCTGCCAGTTGTAATTATTTTATATTTTAATTTTTATTTTTCCAGTTTCAGTAGATATAATGGACGTATAACATTGTATAAGTTTAAGGTGTACAATGTAATGATTCTATACACGTATATATTGTGAATTAATTACCATGATAAATTTAGTTAACATCCATCAACTCACATTTGTTACAATTTTTTTTCTTTTAATGACTCCTAAGATTTACTCTCTTAGCAACTCTCAAATTTACAGTACTGTATTATTAAATATAGACAATATGCTGTACATTATATCCTAGGAACTTATTTATCTTACAACTGGAGGTTTGTAAATAACTTATGACCACCTTCTACCATTTCCCCATTTCCAACTCCCCCTCTTCTGGAAGCCACCAATCTACTCTCTGTTTCTATGAGTTTTTTTAGATTTCATATACGTGAGATCATACAGTCTTTCCATGTCTGAATTATTTCACTTAGCATAATGTCTTCAAGGTCCATCCATGTTGTTGCAAACAACAAGTTTCCTTCCATATTTTATGGCTGAATAATATTACATTATGGAATAATATTCCATATATACCACATTTTCCTTATTTATCCATAGATACTTAGATAGACACTTAGATTGCTTCCATGTCTTGGCTATTTTAAATAATGCTGCAAGGAACGTGGGCATGCAGACATCTCTTAGACTTAGAAATTTTACTTCCTTCAGATATATACCCAGAAGTGGGATTTGCCGGCTCTTATGGTAGTTCTATTATTTTTTTTTAAATTTTTTTATTTTTTTATTATTTTTTTTTGGTAGTTCTATTATTAATTTTCAGAGGAACCTCCATACTTTTTTCCACATTGTCTTCACCAATTTACATTCCTACCAATAGTACATAAGGATTTCCTTTTCTCCACATTCTCACCAGAACTTGTTATCACTTGTCTCTTTGATAATAGCCATTCTCACAGATGTGAGGTGGTATTACATTGTGATTTTGATTTGCATTTCCCTGATGATTAGGAATATTGAGCACCTTTTCATGTGCCCATTGTCCATTTGAATATCTTCTTTGGAAAAATATGTATTCAAGAGATTTGCTCATTTACAATTGCATTTTTTCCCTATCAAATTGTATCAGTGCCTTATGTATTTTGGATTTTAACCCCTTATTGGATATATGATCTGTAAATATTTCCTCCCATTTTGTATGTTGCCTTTTATTTTGTTGATCTTTTCTTGCTGTGAAAAAGCTTTTTAATTTGATGAGGTCTCACTTGTCTGCTTGTGCTTTAGGTGTCATACCCAAAAAATCAGTGCCAAGACCAATGTCAAAGAGTTTTGTCCTGTTTTCTTCTAGGAGTTTTATGGTTTCAGATATTACATTTATGTCTTTAATCCATTTTGAGAAATTTTTTGTGTGTTGCATAAGATGAGGGTTTAATTCCATTTGTTTTGTATATGGATGTCTAGTTTTCCCAGCACTATTTGTTGAAGAGACTATCCTCTCCTCCTTGTGTGTTCTTAGTGACCTTGTAAATGATTAGTTGACCATATATGCATGGGTTTGTTTCTGGTTTCTATTCTGTTCCATTGATCTATGTGTTTGTTTTTATGCCAAGACCATAGTGTTTTGGTTACTATGGCTTTGTAATATAGTTTGAAATCAGCAAGTGTGATCCCTCCAGTTTTGTTCTTCTTTCTCAGAATTGCTTTAGCTATTTAAGGTCTTTCATGGTTTCAAACAAATTTTAGGGTTGCCATTTCTATCTCTGAAATATGCCATTGAAATCTTGATAGAGATTTCATTGATTCTATAGATGGTTTTATGTTGTATGGACATTGAAACAATATTAATTTTTTCAATACAATAACACAGGATATCTTTCCATTTATTTGTGTCTTCTTTGATTTTTTTCATCAATATCTTATAGTTTCCAGTGTACAGATCTTTCATCTCCTTGGCTAAATTTATTCCTAAGTATCTTTTTCTGATGCTAGAGTAAATTGAATTGGTTATTTCTTCTTGAAATAATTCATTGTTAGTGTATAGAAATGAAACTGATTTTTGTATCTTGTTTGTATACTGCAACTGTACTTAATTCATTATTAGTTCTTAGTGTTTTTTGGTGGAGTCTTTAGGCTTTTCCATATGTAATATCATGTTATCTGCCAACAGAGGCAATTTTACTTCTTCCTCTTTGATTCAGATGCCTTTTATTTCTTTTTATTGCCTGATTTCTCTGGCTAGTACTTCCAGACCTATTTCGAATAAGAGTGATAAGAGTGGTCACCCATGTCTTATTCCTCACCTTAGGGGCAAAGCGTTCAACATTTCATCATTGAGTATGAAGTTACCTGAGGTTTGTCACATATGATTTTTATTTTGTTGAGGTACATTCTTTCTATACTCAATCTGTTGATAGTTTTTATCATGAATGGATGTTAAATTTTGTCAAATGCTTTTCTGCATCTATTGAGATGATCAAATGATTTTTATCTTTTATTCTATTAATGCAATATATTATATTTATTGATTTGTGTATGTTGATCCATTCTTGTGCCCCAGGGATAAATCCTAATTGCTCACGGTGTGTCATGTGCTGTTGAATTCGTTTTGCTAGTATTTTGTTGAGAATTTTTGCACCTGTATTCATTAAGGATATTGGCCTGTAGTTTTCTTTTCTTGTAGTCTCTTTATCTCTCTTTAGGATCAGAGTAATGCTAGCCTTGTAAAATGAGATTGAGAGTGTCTTTAATTTTTTGGAAAAATTTTAGAATTGCCAGTAATTCCTCTTAAATATTTGGCAGAATTGACCAGTGAAACCATTTCATCATAGGCTTTTCTTTATTGGGAAGTTTCTGATTACTGCTTTAATCTTCTTGTTCAATATTGGTCTGTTCAGATTTCCTGTTACTTTATAATTCAGTTTTGGGAGGTTGTGTGTTTTTACACATTTATCCATTTCTTCTAAACTATCTAATTTGTTGGTGTATTATTATTCATAGTAGACTCTTCTGATCTTTATTTCTGTGGTATCAATAGTAATGTCTCCTCTTTCATTATAATTTTATTAATTTGAGTCATCTTTCTCTATTTTTCTTAGTTAATCTAGCTAAAAGTTTGCAAATCTTATCTTTTCAAAAGCCAACTCATATTTTTATCATTTTCTATTATATTTCCAGTTTCTATTTTATTTATATTTCTTTTAATATTATTTATTTCCTTTAGCTAATTTTGAGCATAGTTTGTTCTTCTTTTTCTAGTTCCTTTATGTGTAAACTTGGTTGTTTATTTGAGATCTTTCTCTTCACTTTATGTATCTGTTTCTTGCTATATAGTTTCCTCTTAGGGTTGTTTTACTGCCTGCCATAAGTTTTGGTACATTGTGATTCCATTTTCATTTGTTTCAAGATATTTTGTTAAATTTCCCTTTTGACTTCTTCTTATATCTGTTAGCTCTTCAAGAATATGTAGTTTAATTTCCATGTATTTGTATATTCTTCAGCTTTCTTCCTCTTATTTATTTCTAGTTTCATACAATTGTGGTGGGAAAAATACTTGGTATGATTTCAGTCTTAAATTTACTAAAACTTGTTTTGTGGTCTAAAATATGATCTACCTTAGAAAATGGTCCATATGTACTTGAGATGAATGTGTTTTCTGTTGTTATTGAATGGGATGTTCTCTATATATCTGTTTGGTTTATAGGGATTTTCAAATCTGCTGTTTTCTTATTTATTCTCTGTCTGGATGATCTTTCCATTGTTGAGAGTTGGGTATTAAAGTCTCCAACTATAATTGTACTGCTGATTACTTCTCCTTTTAGTTCTGTTAGTATTTGCTTTATATATTTCAATGCTAAAATTTTGTGTTCAAAATTACTTACAATTGTTACTTCCTGCTTATGATTGATCTTCTTTGTCTTCTTGTCTTTGTCTCTACTTCTTTGTCTCTTGTTACCATTTTCCACTTAAAGTTTATTTTGTCTGATGAAAGTTTAGCTATCCCTGTTTTCTTTTGGTTATCATTTGTTTGAAATATCTTTTCCCATCCCTTCCCTCTCAGTCTATGTGTTCTTTAAAACCAAAGTGAGTGTCTTATATGCAGCATATTGTTGGATTTCATATTCTTACCCATTCAGACATTGTACGTCTTTTTATTGGAGAATTTAATCAATTTACATTTAAAGTACTTATTGATATGTAAGCACTTACTATTGCCATTTTATTTATTATTTTCAGAATGTTTTATAGGTCCTTTCTTCCTTCCAATCTTGCTGTCTTCTTTTATCATTTGATAACTTTTTATAGCAGTATGCTTAGACTCCTTTATCCTAATGTTTTGTGTATTTACTACAGATTTTCCTTTGATTGCCATGAAGCTTATATAAAATTAATTATATATATAATTATATATTATATAAATTATATATATACACATATATATATAATGTCTTATTTTAAACTGATAACAACTTAACTTAGATAACATACGTAAACTTTAAACTTTTACTCCCCCTGCCACAGTTTAAGTTATTGATGTTAAAATTTACATATTTTTACCTTGTGTATCTAATAACAAATTGTTGTTATTGTTATTTTTAATATATATTTTTTTAAATCATTTAAACTTGAGTTGTAAAACTAGTTGCTAAACTAGAGCACCACCATTACATTATTAGGGAATCTGACTTAGACTACTATATATTTACCTTTACTAGTGAGTTTTATACATACATTCATGTTTTTATGTTGTTAATTCACATCTTTTTATTTTTGCTTGAAAAATACCCTTTAACATTTCTTGTAAGGCAGGTCTAGTGGTGATAAACTTCCTCAGTTTTGTTTCTTCAGGAAACTCTTTATCTCTCTTTCATTTTTGAAGGAATGCTTTGATGGGTATAACATCCTTGGTGGACAATATTTTTCTTTCAATATTTTCACATATATCATCCCACTCTCTCCTGGCCTATAAAGTTTTTATTGAATTATCCACTGATACTATTATGGGGGTTCCCTTGTTTGTGATGAATCACTTTTCTATTGCTTCTTTCAAAATTCTTTTTCTTCGAGTTTTGACAATTTAATTGTGTTTCAATGTAGCTCCTTTCATTTTCAAACTATTTGGGGCCTTTCATACCTCATGAATCTGGATGTCTATTTTCTCCCCACATTTGGGAAGTTTTCAGCCATTATTGCTTTAAATAATACCTTTTGTCCCTTTTTCTTTCTTTTCTCCTTCTGGAATTCTCATAATGCATATATTGTTTTGTTTGATAATATCACATAAGTCCACTCTTTTTCATTCTGTTTTCTTTTTGATACTCTGACTGGATAATTTCAAAATGACTTTTCTTCTAGTTCATTTATTCTCTCTTCTGTTTAATTGAGTCTGTTCTTGAAGCTCTCTATGTCATTGTATTCCTCAACTCTAAAATTTTGGAGTTTTTTAATGATTTCCATTTCTTTTTGAACTTCTCATTTTCTTCATGCATTGTTTTTCTAATTTTATTTGTCTATCTGTGTCTTCTTCTATTTCACTAAACTTCTTTAAGAAGTTTATCTGTTCATAAGGTCAGTTCCTTCATTTGATTTATTGGAGCTTATTAGTTTCCTTTGGTGGTGTCATGTTTACCTAATTCATTGTGATCCTTGATTCCTTGCATTATTATATGTGCATTTGAATAAGTGGTCTCCTCTTCAGGATTTTACAGATTTACTCTGTCAGAGACGGTTCTTCACTCAGCTTGGGGTTCTGGACAGGTCACTGGGTAGCACATTTACCAGATTAGGCTTGCAATTCGTGCCTCAATTTGGGTGAGGCCACTACCTGAAGTCTGAAGTCAGAAGGATGTCACTATTTGAGAACAGTTGGATAGGAAAACTGGGTTGGTTTCTTGCCCAAGCACAGCTGTAATATGAGCTCTGTGGTCGCCTGGATTCTCTGGTCAAGTTCCTAGCCAGGTGGGGCTCAATGTTATACTCAGCAGTTGGATAAGGCTGCAACTTTGCTTCCCTGCTCAGGTAGGTCCATGAAACAAGCTCCACAACCATTACTGCTCAATGTCTGAGTACCCAAATCAGGTAGAACTGCCCACCGAGCTCCCTGGTCAGACAATTCCACTGGCTTGGTGCTGCAGATGGACAGATATGTTGGCTGGGTTCTATGCTCATTTGCTACTGTACATGGGGCTCTAAGATGGGCTACACAGCTTCCTGGGTGTTCTGTTTAGGCTTCCTGGTCAGATGGAACTGGGAGCTATGTTCATTGGTAGGCAGGACTGTGGCAGTTTCTTATAAAACTAAATATATGTTTTCCTTATGACCTAGCAATTCTACTGCTATGTATTTACACAAGAGAAATAAAGCATGCATCCACAAAAAGATGTGTACCAAAATGATTTTAGTATTTTTATTCATAATTGTTAAAAACTGGAAAAAGGGCAAGTGCTCAACAGTAGAAGAATAAATAAATAAACTGTGGTGTAGCCATACAATAGAGTACTATTAATCAGTATATAAACTAGCTACTGACAGATGCAACAACATGGAGGAATCTCAAAAACATGGTAAGTGAAAGAAGCCTTTCACAAAGAAATACATACTGTAAGATTCCATTCATATGAAAATCTAGAATAAGAATTGACAATCCTTATCTGTAAAGGATAAGATAGCATATGTTTTAAGTTTTGTGGGCCATGTGGTCTCTGTTGCAAAAACTTAAATCTCCTGTTGTAGTGAGAAAGCAGTCATAGACAATAAGTCAATGAATAAACGTGCCCATATTCCAATAAAACTTTATTTACAAAAGTAGACAGTGTGTAAAGTTAGGTCCATGGGCTGTAGAGTTTGCCAACTTCTGACCTAGAAGAAGCAAAACTAATCTGATAGAATACAATCAGAATAATGGTTTTATCTGAGGGATGTGTAGGTAGGTATTTACTGAGAAAAAACATAAGGGAACTTCATGTGGTGAATGCAATTGTTAGAATTCATGGAATGATACACTCATGATCTGTCTTTTAAGTCATGTAAATTTTACTTCTATGGTAGGCAGAATTTTAAGATGATATGCAAAATTCATTGCTTCCTGGTGTACATGACCTATATAATCCTTGGAAATATGATTATAATGTCTTTCATTCTTGTGATTAGGTTATATCATACAGTAGTTGACTTTAAGAGAGATTATATAGGTAGGCCTGACCTAATCACATGATCTCTTTAAATCTAGGTCTAGATGTAAACGATGGAGGAGTCAGAAAGAATGACAGCAGTAAAGAGATTTGATGCAAGGGATATTCTCTGCTGCTGAATAGTGAAGGTCACATCACACATAATATGGGTGGTCTCTGGGACTTGATAGCAGCCCCTGACTGATAGCTAGTAATTACTGGGACTTCAGTCTAAGAGTTGCATGGAACTGAATTCAGCCACAACCAGAATGAGCTTGGAAGTGGATTCTTCCTCAGAGGCTTCAGATGAGAACTTGGTCTGTCTTATCCATTGATTTCAGCGTTTTGGTACCCTGAGCAGAGAATCCAGGTATACCATGCTGGGCTTCTGACCTACAGAGCTGTGATCTAATAAACAGGTATTCTTTCAAGCTTCTAAATCTGTGAGAATTTTTAGTGCAGCAATAGAAAACTAATACAAACTCAAACGGAAAAAACTTAACTAAATATTGAATTGTAGTTAATGATATAAATGCTGGAGTGTTTGGGGGCAAAGAATACTGATATCTGCCATTTACTTTCAAATGCATCAAAGATAATTTGAATTGATGCATGGATAAAATAATGAGGAATGGATATGTACTAAAGCAAATATATTAAAATGTTAACTGTAGTCTCTAAGTGATGGTTATTTGGCTTTTCACTGTGGTGTCCTTTCAAATTTTCTGTATATTTGAAAACATTCATAATCAAGTGTTGAAAATATGTAATGAAAAGCTGCAATTGTCTGAATGTTTGTGTCTACTACCCAAATTCATATGTTGAAATTAAAATCCACAAGGTGATATTATTAGGAGGCGATTAGGTGAAATTAATGCTTTTATAAAAGAGGCCTCACAGAATTCTTCTACCATGTGAAGAGACAGCAAGAAGGCAACTGTCTATGAACCAGGATGTCCTCACTGGAAACCAAATCTGCTGGCAAATTGATCTTGGATTTCTCAGCCTCCAGAACTTAAGAAGTAAGTTTTTGTTGCTTATAAGCCACTGATTTTGTGGTATTTTGTTATAGCAGCCTGAATGGACTAAGACAGAAAATTGGTATCTAGAAGTGTGAGTGCTGCTAGAACAAATATCTAAAAATGTGGAAGTGGCTTTGGAACTGGGTAATTGGTAGCAGGTGGAAAAATTTGGGTGTGCATATTTTAAAAAGCCTATGATGATGGGAATAGAAGTCTAGAGGCAATTCTGGTGAGAACCCAGAAGGAAAAGAGGAGCTGTAGGGAAAACCTCAGTCTTCTCAGAGAATACCTAAGTCATCATTAACAAATGTTGATAGAAATATGGATGGTAAAGACCATCCTGGTGAGATATAAAATGGAAATGAGGAACATGTTATTGGAAACTCAAGGAAAGACAATCTTTATTATAAAGTGACAAAGAACTTGGCTGAACTGTGTTTGTGCCCTAGTGTTTTGTGGAAGGTAGAACTTGTGAATGATGAATTTGGACATTTGGATGAGAAAATTTCTAAGCAAAAGATGAAGAAGCAGCCTTCTCTTGAATGCTTATAGTAAAATGCAAAGAGAGAAAGTACTTAAGTATGAAATTGTTAATCAAAAAGGAATCAGAACTTAACAATTTGGAAAATTCTTAGCCTCTTCATATTGAAAGGCATGAAAAAAAATGTTCAGGAGAGAATTCAAATCATGGAGCCACCCAGAGGCTTGAGCACATGACCAGTTAGAAGGTAAATGTGAAGGTAAGACCTCACTAAGGCAATGCCCAGTGGAGCTGTGGGTGTGGGCACCCATCAATGCCATGGGTGTGGAGACACCCCAGTGTGTCAGGAAGTGGGGACGCACACTATTGTATCCAAAAGGTGGAACCTTTTCCCCAGTGGACCTGGCGGGCAGAGCATCAAGTTAAGGAAGATTATTCTCAAGTCTTAAGATTTGATGTTGTTTGCCCTGTTGGTTTTTGGACTTGCTTGGGAACTGTCACCCCTTTCTTTCTTATTTCTCCCTTTTTGAATGAAAGTGTTTAATCTATGTCTGTCTCATCATTGTATTTTGGAAGCACATAACATGTTTGATTTCCTAGGTTCAGAACTAGAGAGCAATTTTAATCAGGATGAATTATAATTTGAGTCTCATTTATGCCTAATTTAGATATTTACATGAGAATTTGGACTTGAACTTTTGAGTTGATGGCTAGAATTATTTAAGACTTTGGGGGCTATTGGGATAAAATGAATGTATTTTGCATGCAAGAGGGATATAAGTGTTGAAGGCCAGGAGTAGAATGCTGTGGTCTGAATGTCTGTGTTGCCCCAAAATTTATATTTTGAAATCTTAACACCCAAGTTGATGGTATTAGGAGGTGGGGCCTATGGGTTGATTAGGTCATGAGGGCCAACCCTCATGAATGGGATTATTGCTTTTATAAAAGAGATTCCACAGAGCTTCCTAGCATCTTATGCCATGTGAGGACACAGTAAAAAGATGGCTGTCTAAGAACCAGGAATTTCTTATTGAACACTAAATCTGCTGGCACCCTGATCTTGGGCTTAGCCTCCAGAGCTGTGAGAAATAAATTTCTGCTGTTTATAAGCCACACAATCTGTGTTATTTTATTATAGCTCCCAATACATACTAAAACAAATGTCAACTTCAAGACTTTCAGTGATGAAAAGTATCTTAGTAGTCATTCTACTCTAACCATCTGGAGGGCTCCTCACTTTCTTCCATTCTATTCACTGCATTCACTTCCCAGAGATAAGGTATAAAAGGTATACCAGCCAAATGGACACTTTTTGTTTCTTTATCAGAGCTACCTTTGTTACCTTGGTGAGCTGGTCTGAGTCATCTAATGGAAACCTGAAGGACATCTATAACATTCTCTCTCCCTTAAACCTACTTCCCCTCTC
This sequence comes from Balaenoptera musculus, assembly GCF_009873245.2. Taxonomy (NCBI): domain Eukaryota; kingdom Metazoa; phylum Chordata; class Mammalia; order Artiodactyla; family Balaenopteridae; genus Balaenoptera; species Balaenoptera musculus. The sequence continues at coordinate 29,673 of NW_023503264.1, forward strand.
TGTGCCTTACCTTGATTCTTCTATCTGTAATCAAAGAAGAAGGCATTTTTAGTCCAAATAAAAGGAGTCAATGGAAAAGAGTATCCTAGATGCCCAAGGTCTACAAGATTTAATTTTCCCTTGGCCAAAGTGTAGTCATCCAAAAAGCCTCAGAAATCTGTCAAGAACCGTGAAGTACCTGGAATTTTACCCAACTTGCAAGCTATCAAGTTAGCCTGCCACTTTTCAGGAATACTGACAGAAAAAAGAGAGAGAGGACTTTATTATTCAAGGAAGAGAAGGCAGCATGAGCATCATGTTTGTATTTGTTCCCATTGCCCCCCTAGGTCCACTGGGACATTATGGAGGTTGGCTCACGTTATTATAGTGCATGTAATGGGTTTGCATCATAGCCAAGGAACCCTGAGCTTAGGAAACACCAATCTTTTAAAAGGGTTTCAAGGAAACTTGCCTAGTCTTTGTCCCTGAAAGAAGAAATTATTTTTATTATGATGATCAGTACACACATCTTTCTCCTTTCCCACAAGGAGACACTATATCTCCTTAGGCTCCTTGCTATACAAACATCCTTGAAAAGGTAGTCCAGAACAAAGCTGTCAGTGTCTTTGCTCACAAGACAGGCAGAGTGTGAGAAACTCATAGGGAATTTTCTCCCAGAAATTTCCAATGAGAACATGAAATTTGGCTCCTTTGTCTCTGACCCAGAAACCTCATGTCTTCTGCCACAATCTATGACACTGAATCAGCATACTCATCTGATTCTAGCTACATCACTGAGGCCCATGAAGCTAACCTGTGTCATACTTTTGTCTCTCCAGACCATTTGCAGACTAACAATCATGCACCTTTTATTGCCAAAGCTACTCAACAATTAGACTATGGTGAAGGAATGTAATAGAACTTACATGCTACCTTCTATCACAGGAATCTAATATTATTGAGCATTGCCATGGCCACTTCAAAAACTGATTCAAAAAGAATTTTGTCTGTACTTCCCTGGTCCATATAGTTTAGTAAAGCAGTCTAGTCATTAAATGTAGCTGTCCTTAGAAAGGGAGCATTTTCTTTTGGCCACTTAGGTAATAATCAGATGAAAAGAATTGGGCACTATGCAGACCTATTTTGAAAATAGATATTAAAAATGCCCTTGACCGTCTTGCACTTAATCCTTCAAGACAAATAGTCTGTGTGTGAGTAGGGGATGATTGGAAGCAAGGTACAGTTGTAGCTACTGGAATGGGTTGCACTGATTTTTTTGTGATAATAGAGTGAGAACAACAACCTGGCACCTGGGGAGAAAACACTTTAGACCTTGAGAAGTATGGGTTAGGGAGGATCATTAATGATCTGTATCTTCCGGTGCATCCCTGGGGCATTCCTAATAAAGGGAAACATTTTGGTGCAACTTTCCAAAACTACTGCAAGTGCCTTAAATTAAATGAATACAGGTCTGCCATCCCCTGCCAGAGAGTTCTAATCATGATTAGATTGCTATTACCATTAACCTCACTGAGAAGTCTATCAGAAATAGCAGAGTTTGACTTTAGCTTCTGTACCTCCAATCCAAAACTCCTGTCAACACCCCCAGATGTTCTCCCCACTCCCATTCTCAGTCATTTCATAGGACAAATGAATGCCACTCGGTTGGTGGCATGGACAAACAGGACAGATTGAGCTGACTACTCTCAAAAAGTTCCTCCAAAAACAAGGACTAAGTGCAATTATTCAAACTGAACAGAGAAACCTAAGGTCTACAAAGCCAACTAGGAGAACACATTGGAGCCCCTGTCAACCTGTGCCCCTAACTGATGTTGGTCCCACTTGGAGGGGGACAACAATTGTAAACAACACTTTATTTTCAGGGGCATCATGTACAATCCAAGGATTGTACTTGTGTATAAAAAATGGGCATTAACTTACCTCTCTCCTTAAAACACAGTGGCTTTCCCTTAGGGGTGGTCAGAAGAGACCTTCAGGTGTTCAAGGCAATACCCAATTAGCCATCCTGCACAACAAGAGTACTACCACATATAATATAGATACTCCAGCATATATGTACAAATCTTTTACACCACTGGAAAACAACCATCCCTTGGCCACCACTCAGGCCCAGGAATATGCACATCACAGACATTATAAACCCTTGGGCAGACATACCTTGGGAAAAAGGCCCACACATTCCAGCAATACATGCTCAAATCTATTTTGAGAAAGAGTTCAGTTTTTTAGGGTACTGTCAACTTAAAAAAAATACTCACTGCCTAAAGGTTCAGAATTTTTTTTTATTCTAGGCATTACTGAGGACTACAGCCAGGGAAGGCAGCATTTCAGATAGCTCTAAAGGAATGTTCCAAAGAGGTAAGTGGGAAACAAGAATACAAAGAGTTTTTGCTGAAAAAAAATATAGTCAAACATAAAAAGATTACTGTTAATCATAAAAAAGACATTTCCAGTTAATGATTTTAGTGCGTTTCTTTGTATGGGAAAATGCAAGAGACTGGATTCATTGAAATTATTCCTTTGATATGCATCTTAACTATCTAAGGCCAGTATCCTGTTTTGCTCCATTCTGAATTCCTCTCAGGGCACATGGCCAGGGGTGGCTGCAGTGGCTGATGGCTTTATGGCTACATCTTTGTTTACTGAAAAGGCAGGTGACAGTCTTTTTATTTTTAAATTTTTTTTTGAACTATAGTTGATTTAAAATGTTGTATTCATTTCTGGTGTACAGCAAAGTGATTCATATATATATATATATATATATATATATATATATATATATATATTTTCATATTCTTTTCCTTTATGGTTTATTATAGGATATTGACTATAGTTTCCTGTGCTATACAGTAGGACCTTGTTGTTTATCTACTTTATATATAGTAGTTTGTATCTGTTGATCCCAAGCTTCTAATTTATCCATCTTGCACCCCCTTTTGCCTTTAGTAACCATAAGTTTGTTTGCCGTGTCTGTGAGTCTGTTTCTGTTTTGTGAATAACTTCATTTATATCATATTTTATATTCAGCATAGAAGTGATATCATATCATATGATATTTGTCTTTCTCTTTTTGACTGACTTCACTTAGTATGATAATCTCTAAGTCCATCCACATTGCTGCAAATGGCTTTATTTCATTCCTTTTTATGGCTGAATAGTATTCCATTGTATATGTGTGTGTGTGTGTGTGTGTGTGTGTGTGTCTATCACATCTTCTTTATCCATTCATCTGTTGGTGGACATCATTTAGGTTGCCTCCATTTCTTAGCTATTGTAAATAGTGCTGCTGTGAACATTGGGGTACATATATCTTTTAGAATTAGAGACTTCTCAGGCTATATGCCCAGGAATGGGATTGCAGGATCATATGGTAACTCTATTTTTAGTATTTTAAGGAACCTCCACACTGTTTTCCATAGCGGCTGCACCAGTTTACATTCCCATCAACTGTGCATGAGGGTTTCCTTTTCTCCACACCTCCTCCAGAATTTATTATTTGTAGACTTTTTAAAAATTTTGATTGAAGTGTAATTGATTTACAGTATTGTGTTAATTTCTTCTGTATAGCAAAGTGACACAGACTTCTTGATGTTAGTCATTTTGACTGGTGTGACGTGATAACTCATTGTGGTTTTGATTTGCATTTCTCTAATAATCAGCAATGTGGAGCATATTTTCATGTGCCTGTTAACCATCTGTATGTCTTCTTTGGAGGAATGTCTATTTAGGTCTTCTGCTCGTTTTTTTGGTTGGATTGTTTTTTCTTAATATTGAGTTGTATGAGTGGTTTGTATATTTTGGAAATTAAATTCTTGTTGATCACACTGATTGCAAACATTTTCTCCCAGTCCATATGTTGTCTTTTCATTTTGTTTATGGTTTCCTTTGCTGTGTAAAAGCTTATACATTTGATTAGGTCCCATTTGTTTATTTTTCCTTTTATTTCTATTGCTTTGGGAAATTGAGCTAAGAAAACAATCCCATGATTTATGTCAGAGAATGTTTTGTCTATATTGTCTTCTAGGAGTTTTATGGTATCATGTCTTACATTTGTCTTTAAGACATTTTGAGTTTATTTTTGTGTATGGTGTGAAGGAATGTTTCAACTTCATTGATTTACATGCAGCTGTCCACCTTTCCCAACACCACTGGCTGAAGAGACTGTCTTTTCTCCATTGTATAGTCTTACCTACTTGGTTGAAGATTAATTGACCACAGGTGTGTGGGTTTATTTCTGGGTTCTCTATTCTGTTACAATGATCCATATATCTGTTTTTGTGCAAATGCCATGCTGTTTTGATTACTGTGGCTTGTAGTATTGTCTGAAGTCTGGGATGGATGGTTATGCTTCCTGCTTTATTCTTTTTTCTCAGGATTGCTTTGGCAATTCTGGCTTTTTTATGATTCCATATAAACTTTAGGATTATTTGTTCTAATTCTGTGAAAAATGTCATGGGTAATTTGATAGGGATTGCATTAAATCTGGAGATTGTTTTGAATATTATGGCCATTTTAACAATATTAATTCTTCCAATCCAAGAGCATGGGATATCTTTCCATTTCTTTGAATCATCTTCGGTTTCCTTTATCAGTGTTTTATAGTTCTCAGCATTTAAGTGTTTCACCTCCTTCATCTGGTTTATTCCTAAGTATTTTATTTTATTTTTGATGCAGTTTTAAAAGGGATTGTTTTTTACTTTCCCTTTCTGATAGTTCATTGTTCATGTAAAGAAATGCAACCAGTTTCTGTATGTTAATCTAATATCCTGCTACATTGCTGAATTCATTATCAGTTCTCATAGTTTTTGTGTGAAGTCTTCAGGGTTTTCTATATATGTATAGTATCATGTCATCAGCATATATAACAACTTTACCTCTTCCCTTCCAATTTGGATACCTTTTATTTTTTCTTGTCTGGTTACTGTGGCTATGACTTCCAATATTATGTTGAATAGAAATGTTGAGAGTGGGCATCCTTACCTTGTTCCAAAACTTAGCCAGAAGGCTTTCAGCTTTTCAGCATTGACTATTACATTGGCTGTAGGTTTGTCAAAAATAGTTTTTATTATGTTGAGATATGTTCCGTCTATACTCACTTTGGTAAGAGTCTTCATCACAAATGGATGTTGAATTTTATCAAATGCTTTTTCTGCATCTATTGAGATGATCATGGTTTTATTGTCTTTTCCTTTGCTGATGTGGTGTATCACATTGATTTTCATATGTTGAACCATTCTTTGTGGCCCTAGGATGAATCCAGCTTCATCGTGGTGTATGATCCGTTTTATGTTTTGTTGGATTCAGTTTGCTAATATTTTGGTGAGAATTTTGGGATCTACATTCATCAAAGATATTGGCCTGTAATTTTCTTTTTTCAGCAGTGTCTGGTTTTGTTATCAGGATGATGGTGGCTGCATAGAATTACTTTGGGAATGGTCCCTCCTCTTCAATCTTTTAAAAGAGTTTGAGGAGGATCACTACAAATTCTTTGTATGTTTGGTAGAATTCCCCAATGAAGCCATTTGGTCCTGGACTTTTGTTTGCAGGGAGTTTTTTGTTTTGTTTTGTTTTGTTCTACAGATTCTAATTTCACTTATAGTGATCATTCTGTTCAAATTATCTATTTCTTCTTGATTCAGTTTTGATGGGCTGTATGTTTCTAGAAACTTCTCCATTTCTTCTAGGTTGTCCAATTTGTTGGCATATGATTGTTCATAGTATTCTCTTTTCTGTTTTCTTTTTTGTATTTATGTGGTATCGGTTGTTATTTTTCCTCTATCATTTCTTATTTTGCTTACTTGGTTCCTCTCTCTTTTCTTCTTGGTGAACCTGGCTGAAGGTTTGTCGATTTTGTTGATCTTTTCAAAGAACCAACTCTTGGTTTTATTGATTTTTTCTGTTGTTTTTTATCTGTATTTTATTTTATTTTCTCTCTGATCTTTATTATTTCCTTTCTTCTGCTGACTGTACATTTTGTTTGTCCTCCCTTTTATAATTATTCTAGGTGGTAGGGTAAAATTTTTTATTTGAGATTTCTCTTGTTTTTCTGAGGAAAGCCTGTATGGAAAGCTATGAACCTCCCTCTAAGGACTGCTTTTGCTGCATCCCATAGATTTTGTATGGTTTTGTTTTCACTGTCATTTGTCTCAAGGTATTTTTAAATTTCCTCTTTGATTTTATTGTTGACCCACCGATGTTTTAGTAGCATGTTGTTTAGTCTCCATGTAAGCTTGTTTTTCTCGTTCCTTTTTCTGTGGTTGATTTCTAGTTTCATGCCATTGTGTCAGAAAATAAACTTAAAAAATTTCTATCCTCTTAAATGTGTTGAGGGTTGTTTTGCCTCCTGGTATGTGGTCTATCCTAGAGAATGTTCCATGTGCACTTGAAAAGAATATGTATTCTGGGTTTTTTGGGGATGTAATGTCCTAAATATATCAATTAAGCCTAACTGTTCTATTGTGTCACTTAGGATATCTGTTACCTTGTTGATTTTCTTTCTGGAAGATCTGTCCATTGATGTCAGTGGGGGTTAAGTCTCCTACAATTATTATATTTCCATCAATTTCTCCCTTTATGTCTGTTAGTATTTTTTTAACTTTTCTTTTAACATCTTTATTTCAGTATAATTGCTTTACAATGGTGTGTTAGTTTCTGCTTTATAACAAAGTGAATCAGCTATACATATACATATATCTCCATATGTCCTCCCTCTTGCGTCTCCCTCTCACCATCCCTATCCCACCCCTCTAGGTGGTCATAAAGCCCAAAGTTGATTTCCCTGTGCTATGTGGCTGCTTCCCACTAGCTATCTATTTTACATTTGGTAGTGTATATATGTCCATGCCACTCTCTCACTTCGTCCCAGCTTACCCTTCCCATTCCCTGTGTCCTCAAGTCCATTCTCTACGTCTGCATCTTTATTCCTGTCCTGCCCCTATGTTCTTCAGAATCATTTTTTTTATTCCATATATATGTGTTAGCATACGGTATTTGTTTTTCTCTTTCTGACATACTTCACTCTGTATGACAGTCTCTAGGTCCATCCACCTCTCTACAAATAACTCAATTTCGTTTCTTTTTATGGCCGAGTAATATTCCATTGTATATATGTGCCACATCTTCTTTATCCATTCATCTGTCAATGGACACTTAGGTTACTTCCATGTCCTGGCTATTGTGAATAGTGCTGCAATGAAAATTGTGGGGCGTGACCCTTTTTGAACATCTGTTAGTATTTGCGGTATGTATTTAGGTGTTTCTATGTTGGGTGCATATATGGTAACAAGTGTAATATCCCCTTCTTGTATTGATTCTTTTACCATTATATAATGTTCTTCTTTATCTTTCTTTATGGCCTTTGTTTTGAAGTCTATTAGATCTGATATGAGTATTGCTACTCCTGCTTTTTTGTCATTTCTGTTCACACAATATTTCTTTTTCCATTATCTCACTTCTCTATGTGTGTGCTTTGCCCTAAATTGGGTTTTTGTAGGCAGCATATTGTAGGCTCTTGGACAAGCATTTAGTGCATTGACATTTAAAATTCCATCCATTGACATATATGTATTTATTGCCATTTTCAACCTTGTTTTCCAGTTGATTTTGTATTTCTTCTTGTTTCTTTCTTTCCCTTTTTGTTTTTCCTTTTGTGGTTTGATCGTTTTCTTCCATATTATGCTTGTGTTCTCTTCTATTTGGTTTTTGTGAGTCTATTGTATGTTTTTGTTTTGTGGTTACCCTGTTCTTAAAGTATGTTAACCCATTACTGTATCTTTCTTTAGACTTGTAGTCATATAGGTTCAAACATATTCTAAAATTTCATCATTTTCTTACTTCCCTCCCCACATTTTATGATTTTGTTGTCCTATTTTACATCTTCATGTTTATCCTTTTCTTTCATAATAGTTTTCATTGCTTTCACAAACTTTTTTTTTTTTTTTAGTCTGTGCACTGGCTTATTTAAGTGATTTACTTTCCAATTGTTATTTTCTCTTTCCTGTAGATTCTTGCTTCTTTTCTATTTAGAGAAGATCTTTCAATATTTCTTTTAGGATAGGTTTAGTATTGTTGTATTCTTTTAGTTTTTGCTTGTATGAGAAATTCTTTATCTCTCCTCTATTCTAAATGATAATCTTTCTGGGTAGAGTATCCTAGGTTGCAGGCTTTTCCCTTTCAGGACTTTGAATATATCTTGATACTCCCTTCTGGTCTGCAACTTTTCTGTAGAGAAATCAGCTGATGGCCTTATGGGATTTCCCTTTTAATTATCTCTTTTTTTTTTTCTTTCTCTGCCTTTAAAGTCCTCTCTTTATCTTTAACTTTTGTCATTTTAATTATCATATTTCTTGGTATAGTTTTATTTGGGTTCATCCTGTTTGGGACCCTCTGTTTTTCCTGTACCTGGATATCAGTACCCTTCTTTAGGTTTGGGGAGTTTTCAGCCATAATTTCTTCAAATACATTTTGATCCCCTTTTCTTTTTCTTCTCCTTCTGGGATACTATCATGTGTAGATTAGCATGTTTTATATTATCCCATAGGTCTAATATATTGCTTTTTTTTAAAATTTGTCTTTCTGTCTGCTGTTCTGATTGGGTGATTTCCATTCTTCTATGTTCCATATCATTTATTCATTCTTCTGCTTTATTCAGTTTACTATTCATTGCCTTTAGCTCAGCTTTCATCTCAGAAAATGAGTTTTCTAATTTTAATTGGCCCCTCTTTATAGTTTCTAGTTCCTTTTTACAGTAATATGCATTTCTATTGATGGCCTTTTTAAAATCCTTCAGTATTTTTATTGCCTCCTTTTTGAATTTTGGTTCTAGTGGACTGGAGAAGTCTGTTTCATTGTTTTTTTTTTTTTTTTCTTTTAGGGGAATTCACTTGATCTTTTAATTTGGATTCGTTTCTCTGCTTATTCATTTTACTTATATTTCTCTGACTCTGTGAGTTTAGGAGAAACTGTTATCTACTGTGGTCTTGAAGGGCTGTGTTTATGTGGGAGCATACCTGTGTCGCCTGTGTGTCTAATATTTTTGATGTGAAGGCTGTTATTGTTATGGATGCCTGCCATGTCTTTCTTCAGTGTGTGCTGTCTGTTGTCCCCTTGATAAGGGGTGTGATTGGTGTTGTGGTGCCCAGAGCCTGCCCTGGATATTGAGCAGGGCTTCCTCTTTGCTCTGTGGTTGTCACAGCCCTGTCAGGTGCAGGGTCTGCTCCCCAGTTGTTGGAGTAGAAGCCCCCAGATCTGTTTCTGAGCTGCAGTGTGAGGTAGGTGGGACTAGAGTGCTTCCACTGGGAGAGGAGTCACTGAGTATTTCTCCCTGTGAACTGTCCACCATGAAGTGTGCTTTGTGGTGTTGTCTGTCATCCACTGTGTGGGCTCACAAAGTACACTGATGTTGGCACTGCCCTCGGCCCCACCTCAACTGTGGGAATGGAGGCAATCAGCCTGGGTGTCCCTCAGGCACTGTGCTCACAAATCACCAGTGCAGATTTGTTAGTGCAGATATGCTTATGTTGGGCACTGGGACTGCCCTGTTCATGCACCTGGACCCACTGACTCACTGTGGGAGCTATGGAATCAGCCCAGACCCTGGCCCTGCCTCCACATGTGTAGGCTGGCAAAGACAGCTGTCACTAACACTGGACCAGTAATCTGCTCAGATGTCCTGCAGGCACTGAGCTTACAAAGACACAGGAAGCAACATAAATCTGTGGATCATGCAGCCACTGGGACACTGCTCATATTTCAGTGCTGCTTCCAAAGTCATGTGGCCTCTGGGGATTGGCTCGGATTTCAGCCCCACCTCCCCATGTTGGCAACCTGCTGGCACTTGCCCACTTCCAGAGCTTGTAGAGGCAGAGCCACACCTGCTGTGAGTATGCTGAGAATGAGGCTGCTATGGCAGGGCCCCATCCCTCCCTTTGCATGCATGCTAGAAATGGAGTTTCAATGGCAAACCAGGGCTCTGTCTTGTGCACATCCCCAGTTGCAGCTCAGGCCACACTCCAGCCCCTTCAAGCTGTCTCTGCATAGACAATTCCAGTCTTCTCCCCAGATCTGTCTGCTGAAGCCCAAGTTCAGCACCCAGTCCCCACACAAACCAGCAGACATACATCTCAGGCTGGAGAGTACAGGGAGGTGGCCAGGACCCTTTGTGCTGGTCTTTCTCTGTTCTGCCTGCCGCAATCCCACTGCTGTACTCTTATCCAGCCTCTGAAGCTCCCTTTATGTCCCTGCTGATCTCTTAATTGGAGAAAGGTGTTCCCAGGTTGAAAGAACATTTCCTCTTTCACAGCTCCTTCCTCGAGTACAGGTCCTGTCCTGATTCCCTGTATTTTTTCTTTTGTCCTACCCAGTTATGTGATGATCTTTCTTGCAACTTTGGTTGTATTAGATCATCTGCCAGTGTTCTGTATGTATTCTGTGAGAATTATTACACATATAGATGTAATTTTGATGTATTTGTGGGAGGAGGTGAGTTCCACATCCTTCTATTCCACCATCTTGATCTCAGAGCAGGTGATATTCTTTGTCCACTGTACCCAGAGCAAGTTTTTGGGAGTAAATAAATGGAAGTATGCAGTTGTGAGTTTCTTATACTTTCATGAATTAGTATATCACTTGAAGGTAGACTGTGATTAGTTAAATACATGACTAATAAACCCGAAAGCAATCACTATAATATAAAACTAAATAGCTCTAGCTAATAAGCTAATGAAGGAGATAATGAAATCATAAATATAATCATTCCCAAAGAAGGCAGAAAAGAAGGAAAAGGAACAAATGACACAAGAACAATTATAAAACAAGTAAGGAAAGACTGCAGGCAGAAGTGACAGCCTAAGAGAGTTCCAGTTCAAGATGGTGACATAGGAGGATTCTGAACTCACCTCCTCCTACAGATGTATCAAATCTATAGTTACATATGGAAAAATTCCCTCTGAAAGAAACCCCCAAACCAGCTGAGTGACTCCTACATATCAGGTAGAAAAAACAAATTAAAGAGGGTAGAAGAACCTGAAACAAAATCTCATCATAAACCCCATCACTGGCATGGTGAACTACCATTGGGAAGGAGCTAAACTCCCAGCTTCTCCCAGAGGAGCAAAAGATTTGAATCTCACACAAGCACCAAAACTTTTAAGACCTGCATCTGAGAGATGGGACTCCCAAGCATCTAGTTTTGAAAGCCAATGGGGCTTGCATCCATGAGACCCACAAGACTATAGTAAACTGAGAAACAGTTCTTAAAAGGCTTGCATGGACTCATCTTAGCTACCCTGCAGGGCACAGCAGAGAGGCAGCCAACTAAAAAGCAGTCTTTCTGTGAAAGAGATCTATTAGCTTATCTTTAAAACTTCAACCTGGGGGGTAGGCATCTAATTTAACACATATCTAGGGATTGACTGAAATACTCTCCAAAGACTATGGAGGCCAGAAGGTGCCATCTTAGTATTCCCCCCTGTCTTGCTCCAGGTCATAAATATTTCCCAGAAAGGAGCTTGTGCACATAGCTGGGGACCCCGTTTTTGTGGCACCTGCCCAGGGGAGGCCTGCCAATTGCCTGGCTCTAGTGGCTAAAGGGTATTATATTCATGGATCCCATAGGAGCGTAATTAATAAAAAACGAGTTCTTAACCAACTACCTCCTCAAGGAACAGCACAGAGACAGCAGACAGAAATACCTGGTCTCCTCATAAAACTGATCTATTAGCGTATCTTCATAGCTGCAGCTTAAGGGGTAGGCTTCTAATTAAACACACATCCAAGAGCCAATTGTAACCCTCTCCAGGGATTTAAGAGGGCAGGAACAATTTTCACGCACTCTCTCTGCCTTGCTCCAGGTCACCATTATCTCTTTGAAATGAGCTTGTGCACACATCTGGTATCCTGATTTTTGTGACTGCTGCCCAGGGGTCATCCCTTGATAACATGGCTCTGGTGGCCAGTGAGAATTATGTTCACAGGTCCCATAGAACTATAACAGAGAAACAGTTCTTAACCAGTCACATTCCAGGGCCCAGCACAGAAGCAGCAAAAAAAAAGTCCAGTCTTTCCATGAAAGAGGCCTATTAGGTTATCTTTATAGCTGTGGACTGAGGGGCACACTTCTGATTAAACACATATCTAGGAGCTGGCTTCAATCTTCTTCAGAAACAGGGGAGGCTGTCAGGTGTCACCTTTGCATTCTATACCTGCCACACCTCAGGTTGCTGATTTTAAGAAAGGGGCTTGTGTACATGTTTAGCACCCTGGCATTTGTGGCTGTCACCTTGATAGCCTGGCTCTGGTGACAAGTAGGTTTGGTGTTCATAGTTTCACAAAATTGTAGCAAATAAAGAAACAAAAAAAACAGTTATTAACTATCTATCATCCCAGGGCTTAAAGCAAAGGGAGAAGACAGAAATGCCCATATTCTGGTCTTCCCCAGAAAGAGGTATATTTTCATACTTAAAAGCTGCTGCCTTGAAATTCTGGCTTCCAGTCATCCTGAACCTAGTTGCTGACTGAGATCCTTGCCTTTGAGACACTGACAGGTCTTGGCACGCCCTCAACTACTGGAAGCTACTAAAAACAATATAGTCTGCTTGGACAATCATAAAGGTTTGAAAGACAACCAAGAACTTTGACAGGGTTGAATGATAGGTTTTATTTCCTACATAGGCCACACCTTCAAGACAAGGAGAGGTGACTGTTTTATCTAATGTATAGAAACAAAATGAAGAAACAAAGGAATATGTTCCAAACAAAAGAACAAGATAAAATCTCAGAGACAAACCTTAATGGAGGTAAAGAATTTACCTGATAAAAACTTCAAAATAGTGGTCACAAAAATGTTCACTGAGATCAATAGAACAATGCATGAACAAAGCAAGAATTTCCACAAAGAGATAGAAAATAGAAGAAAGTGCCAGACAGAAATTACAGAGTTGAAGAATAAAATAACTGAATTGTAAAATACAATAGAGGAGTTCAGCAGCAGATTAAATTAAGCAAAAGAAAGGATCAGTGAAAAAGACAGGCAGAAAAATTCATCTAATTAGAGCAACATAAACAAAAAAGAAAGAAAAAGAGTGATGATAGCTGAAGGGACTTATGGGCAAATATAAAGTGGACCAATATTCACGTAATAGGGTTCCCAGAAGGTGAAGAGAGAAGGAGAAAGAGGCAGAAAAATTATTTGAAGAAATAAAGGCTGAAAACTCCTTTGGGAAAGGAAACAGAGATCTAGATCCAGGAATCCCAGAGAGTTCCAAATAGCATAAACCTAAAGAGAGCTACACCAAAACATATTATATTTAAAGTGCCAAAAGGTAAAATCAAGGAAAGACTCATAAAAGCAGTAAGAGAAAAACAACTTTTTACATACAAGGGAACCCCTGTAAGACTATGAACAGATTTTTCAGTGGAAAATTTGGAGATCAGAAGGGAGTGGCACAATATAGACAAAGTGCTGAGAGAAAAAAACTGCCAACACAGAATACTCTACCTGGTAAAGTTGCTCTTCAGCAGTGGAGAAGAGATTGTTTTTCAGACTAGCAAAAGCTAAAGGAGTTCATCACCACTAGACAGACCATACAGTAAATGTGAAAGGGATTACTTTTAGCTGAAATAAGGAGACACTAATTAGTAACAGAAAAACATGAAAATATAAATCTCACACGTAAAGGTAAATATATAGCAAATTAAGAATAATCTACTATTGTAAACGTGGTGAGTTAATCACTTATTGAACTAGTATAAAGGTTAAAAGACAAAAGTAGTAAAAGTAACAATAACTATATGAATTTGTTAACAGATAAGATAAAAATACATAAATTGTGATGTGAAAAATACAAAATTTGGAGGATGGGTAAACATGTAGAAATTTAAGGATGTATTCAAATTTAAGTTGTTATTAACTTAAAATATACTGTTATAAATCTGTTGTACTATGTAAGCCTAATGGTAACAACAAAGCAAAAACCTATAGATACAGAACCTATAGATACAGAAAAGATAATGAGAAAGGAATCTAAATAACACTACAGCAAATCATGAAATCACAAACAGAGCAAGAGAAGTAGAAAGGAACAAAGAAATTACAAAATAGGCAGAAAACAATTAACAAAACAGCAATCAGTCTATACCTATCAACAATTACAAAAACAAAAATGGACTAAATCTTCGATCAAAAGACACAGAGTGGATAAATTGATAAAAATCAAGAATTATTTATATTTATATGCTGTCTACAAGAGATTCACATCAAATGTAAGGACACACACAGACTAAAAGAGAAGGAATGGAAAAAGATATTCCATGCAAATGATAACCAAAAGAAATCTGGAATAACTATAATTATATCAGACAAAACAGACTTTAAGACAAAGACTGTGTTAAGAGACAAAGAGGGTCATTATATAATGATAAAGGGATTCATGTTAGGAGAGGATACAACATTTTAAAATATTTATGCACTCAACATAAAAGAACCTAAATATATAAAATATATGTTACCACACCTAAAAGGAGAAATAGACAGCAATACAATAAGAGTATCCATTTTCATCAATGGATAAATCATCCAGACAGAAAAGTGATAAGGAAAATTAGGCCTTAAATGACACATTAGACCAGACAAACTTAACCAACAAATACAGAACATTCTATCGAAAAGCAACAGAATACACATTCTTCTCAAGTGTACATTAAACATTCTCCAAGACAGATCATATGTTAGACCACTAAATAGTCAATAAATTTAAGAAGATTGAAATTATATTGTCTTTTTCTGACCACAGTGGTACAAAACTAGAAATTAATTACAAGAAGAAGACTGAAAACTTCACAGATATGTGGTGATTAAGCAGCATGCTACTAAACAACCAATTGATCAACAAAGAAATCAAAGTGGAGGGAGATTTCAAGATGGTGGAGGAGTAGGAGGATGTGGAGTTTATCTCTCTTCACAAATGCATCAAGAATACATCTACAGATGGAACAGTTTGCACAAAGCACCAGCTGAACACTAGCAGAAGACTTTTCACATCAGAAAGGACAGGAAAGATCCCCACATAACAGGGTAGGATGAAAAAAGAAGAAGAACAGAGGAAGCAGGAAGAGGTCTGCACCCCTGGGGTTGGAACTGAGGAAAAGGGGAAGTTCCCACGTCCAGAGAAGCTCCCTTACCAATGGGGAAATCAGTTCGGACAGAAGGGGAGCATCTGAGGCTGTCAGAGGAGGGTGAAACGACCAGTCTGTGGCAGACAAGACAGATTTAGACCTACACTGACAGTACGTGCCACAGCCCTGTGCTTCCCAGACTGGGACGTGTGTCCACCAGTGCACATGAGGGCTGGGAGCTGGAACGTGGGGATTGGAGAGCAAACCCGGGGAGAGGCCTGTCATTGGCTGCAAGGAGACAGCCTGAGGGGACAGGAGGAAAGAAATCTGCAACCAGGAATGCTTATGGAGGAAACCCGGTCTGCCATAGAAACAAGGTGCCACTGTGGGGTGACGCACAGGTGGTGGAGCCGTCATTGCAGCCTCTCTCTCCCCATGCTCCAGCGCCTGACCCCCAGGCACTAGGAAAGGGCCCCGCCAGGGCTGGCCCTCACATGCCTGCCACCAGGCACTATGAAAGGACACCACCAGGGATAATCCTCTCATGACAGCTGCTGGGCCCTAGAAAAGGCTCCCACTAGAGCTGGATCTCTCACACCTGTGGCTGCTGTCTTCCCTGCACACCTTCTCACCAGTGGGACTGGATCTCTCACAGCCACTAACCCCCCACACACCTGTCATTGTCAGGGCTCACACAGCCCCAGCAGCCATGCCACCTCTGCACCCTGTCCTCACCGGGGCAGACCCGAGTGCTCCAGGGCAGCCACTGGAGGAGACCACTGTGGGCAGCCCACACACAGAGATGAGGCTAAAACCACAGCTGAGCCCCAGGGGTGGAGCGACGAAGGAAGAGGAATGAGAAACCTTTCCATACAGCTGCACAATCTGCAGTTCAAATCCCTGCAATTGGCTTGGTAAACCCTGCATATATGGAATATCTGAATGGACAAGTGTTCCCACAGCTGAGACCAGTTGAACTTTAGCAACCATGGACATTGGGGGCAAGTACATGCAGGAATTGGGCCAGGTCAGAGTCTGAGCTGACCCATAGTGCCCACAGCAGGTCCAGAGACCTACCTAGAGGTATTGGAGTGCCTCCTGGGGAGGTATATGTTGGCTGTGGCTCACAGTGGGGGCAAGGACACTGACAGCTGAGACCCCAAGAAAATACTATTACTTTTAATTTTTATGTTTTGCTTTATTCTGTTGTTTATTTTTTTATCTTTATTTTTTAATTAAAAAAATTAGATTTTCTTTAATATTTTTTTTCTATTTTTACTTTACTTTTTCATTGTTTTGTGTTTTTTCCTTGATTTTGTTTTTATTCTTTGTTCTGCTTTGTTTATAATCTTTTTTTTCATCATTTTTATGTGTTTGTTTTATGTTTTCTTTGCTTTTTTTGTAGTTTGCATTCTGCTTTTGTTTTGTTTCTTCTTTTTTGTTTTTGTTAGTTTTGTTTGTAATTGTTTGATTTCATTTTTGGGTTCTTTTGTTTGATTATTCTCTTGTTTTTGTTTTCTTTGTTTTTGTTTCTTTTTTTGTATGTGTGTGTGTCTCTTCGTTATTTTTGTTTTTGTTTGATTGCTTTTGCTTTTACCATTTCTCTTGGGTTTTGTCTGTTGTTCTGTTTGCTTTCTTCCTTTCTTTAAATTGTTGTTGTTGCTGTTTGTTTGTTCTTGGCTTTGTTATGTGTCACAGGCCTTTTTTGTCAGTTTGTTTTCTCCCCCCCTTTTGTTTTTTGCTACACCATGTGGCTTGCAGGGTCTTAGTTCCCCAGCTAGGGGTCAAGACTGAGCCTCTAGGGTGGGACCACCAAGTCCAGGATGCTGAAAGGCCAGACAATTCCTGGCCTGAAGGAATATTAATCGGAAAGATCTCTACAGGGTGCCTCTATCTCAAATCCAAGACCTGGATCCACCCAACTGCCTGCAGGCTCCAGTGCTGGACATCTCACACCAAACAACAAGCAAGACAGGGACACCAACCCAAAAATCAGCAGACAGGCTGCCTAAAGTTGTACTAAGCTCCCAGACACCCCAAAACACACTACCTAACATGGCCCTGCCCACCAGAAGGACAAGATACAGTTTAACCCACCAGAGGGCAGACACCAGTCCCTCCCACCAGGAAGCCTACAAAAGCCACTGGACCAACCTCACCCACTGGGGGCAGACACCAGAAGCAAGAGGAATAATGACCCAGCTGCATGTGAAAAGGAGACCTCAAATACAGTAAGTCACACAAAATGAGAAGACAGAGAAATATGTTGCAGGTATAGGAGCAAGGTAAAAACTTACAAGACCAAATAAATGAAGAGGAAATAGGCAACCTACCTGAAAAAGAATTCAGAGTAATGATAGTAAAGATGATACAAGATCTCGGAAATACAATGGAGGCACGGATCGAGAAGATACAAGAAATGTTTAACAAGGACTTAGAAGAACTAAAGAACAAACAGCCAGTGATGAACAACATAATAACTGAAATGAAAAATACACCAGAAGGAATCAATAGCATAATACCTGAGGCAGAAGGAAGGATAAGCAAGCTGGAAGATAGAATGGTGGAAATAACTGCTGTAGAGCAGAATAAAGAATGAAAAGAAATGAGAAGAGTTTCAGAGACATCTGGGAAAACATTAAACACACCAACATTCAAATTTTGGGGTCCCAGAAGACGAAGAGACAGAGAAGTGTTGGAGAAAATATCTGAAAAGGTTATAGTTGAAAACTTCCCTAACATGGGAAAGGAAATAGTCACCCAAGTTTAGGAAGTGCAGAGAGACCCATACAGCATAAACCCAAAGAGAAACACGCTGAGACAAATATTAATCAAACTGAAAAAAATTAAATACAAAGAAAAAAATATTAAAGCAGAAAGGGAACAGCCAAAAAAACATACAAGGGAATCCCCATAAGGTTATCAGCTGATTTTTCAGCAGAAACTCGGCAGGCCTGAAAGGAGTGGCAGGATATATTTAAAATAATAAAAGGGAAAAACCTACAACCAGTATTATTCTACCCAGCAAGGATCTCATTCAGATTCCACAAAGAAATCAAAAGCTTCCCAGACAAGCAAAAGTTAAGAGAATTCAGCACCACCAAACAAGCTCTACAACAAATGCTAAAGGAACTTCTCTAAGTGGAAAACACAAGAGAAGAAAAAAGACCTACAAAAACAAACCAAAAACAATTAGGAAAATGGTGATAGAAATGTACTTATGGATAATCACCTTAATTGTAAATGGATTAAATGCTCCACCCAAAAGACACAGACTGGCTGAATGGATAAAAAACAAGACCCATATATATGCTGTCTACAAGAGACCAACTTCAGACCTAGGGACACATACAGACTGAAAGTGAGGGGATGGAAAAATATATTCCATGCAAATGGAAATCAAAAGAAAGCTGGAGTAGCAATACTCATAACAGAAAAAAATAAATTTTAAATAAAGACTCTTACAGAGAAAAGCAAGGACATAATATGATGATCAAGGGATCAATCCAAGAAGAAGATATAACAATTGTAAATTTTTTGCACCCAACATAGGAGCACCTGAATACATAAGGTAAATGTTAACAAACATAAAAGGGGAAATTGACAGTAACACAATAATAGTGGGGGATTTTAACATACCAGTTATGCAAATGGACAGATCATCCAGACAGAAAATTAATAAGGAAACACAAGCCTTAAATGGCACATTAAACCAGATAAACTTCATTGATATTTATAGGACATTCCATCTGAAAGCAGCAGGATACACTTTCTTCTCAAGTGCATACGCAATAATCTCCAGGATAGATCATATCTTGGGTCACAAATCAAGCCTTGGTAAATTGAAAAACACTGAAATCATAGCAAGCATCTTTTCTGACCAAAACACTATGAGATTAGAAATCAATAAGAGGGAAAAAAAACCTGTAAAAAACACAAATACATGGAGGCCTAACAATATGTTATTAAATAAACAAGAGGTCACTGAAGAAATCAAAGAGGAAATTAAAAAATACCTAGAAACAAATGACAAGGAAAACACAATGAAACAAAACTTTTGGGATGCAGCAAAAACAATTCTAAGAGGGACGTTTATAACAATACAATCCTACATCAAGAAACAAGAAAAATCTCAAACAAAGCAACCTAACATTACACCTAAAGCAACTAGAGAAAGGAAAACAAACAGACAAACAAAGTTAGTAGAAGGAAGGAAATCATAAAGATCAGAGCAGAAATAAATGAAATAGAAACAAAGAAAAGAATAGCAAATATCAATAAAACTAAAAGTTGGTTCTTTGAGAAGATAAAAAAATTGATAAAATTTTAGCCAGACTCATCAAGAAAAAAAGGGAGAAGACTCAAATCCGTAGAAATAGAAATGAAAAAGTTACAACAGACACCACAAAAATACAAAGGACCATAAGAGACTACTACAAGCAACTATATGCTAATAAAATGGACAACCTGGAAGAAATGGACAAATTCTTAGAAAAGTACAACCTTCCGAGACTGAACAAGGAAGAAATAGATAATATGAACAGAATAGTCATGAGTCATGAAATTTAAACTGTGACTAACAATCTTCCTGCAAACAGAAGTCCAGGACCACATGACTTCACAGGCAAATTCTATCAAGCATTTAGAGAAGAGCTAACACCTATCCTCCTCAAACTCTTCCAAAAAATTGCAGAGGGAGGAACACTCCCTAGCTCATTCTATGATGCTAACATCACCCTGATACCAAAACCAGACAAACATATCACAAGAAAGGAACATTGCCAGCCAATATCACTGATGAACATAGACGCAAAAGTCCTCAAATAAATACTGTGAAACCGAATCCAACAGCACATTAAAAGGATCATACACCATGAGCAAGTGGGATTTATCCCAGTGATGCAAGGATTCTTCAATATACACTAATCAATCAATGTGATACACCATATTAACAAATTGAAGGAGAAAAACCATATGATCATCTCAATAGATGCAGAAAAAGCTTTTGACACAATTCAACACCGACTTATAATAAAAACTCTTCAGAAAGTAGGAATAGAGGGAGCCTACCTCAACATATTGAAGGCCGTATATGACAAAACCACAGCAAACATTACATTCAATGGTGAAAAACTGAAAGCATTTCCTCTAAGATTAGGAACAAGACAAGGGTGTCCACTCTCACCAATAGATTTCAACATAGTCTTGGAAGTCCTAGCCAAAGCAATCAGAGAAGAAAAAGAAATAAAAGGAATCCAAATTGGCAAAGAAAGAGGAAAACTGTCACTGTTACAGATGACAGGATACTATACATAGAAATTCCTAAAGATGCCACCAGAAAACTACTAGAGCTAATCAGTGAATTTAATAAAGTTGCAGGATAGAAAATGAATACACAACAATCTCTTGCATTCCTATACACCAACAATGAAAGATCACAAAGATAAATTAAGGATAAATTAAGGAAACAATCCCATTTACCATTGCAAAGAGAATAAATACCTAGGAATAAACAAAAAGAATAAATACCTAGGAATAAACCTACCCACGGAGGCAAAAAACCACTACCCAGAAAACCATAAGATACTGATGAAAGAAATCAAAGATGACACAAATAGATGGAGAGTTATACCATGTTCTTGAATTGGAAGAATCAATATTGTGAAAATGACTATACTACTCAAAGCAATCTACAGATTCAATGTAATCCCTATCAAATTGCCAATGGCATTTTTCACATAAGTAGAACAAAAAATTTTACAATTTGTATGGAAATACAAAAGGTCCTGAACAGCAAAAGCAATCTTGAGAAAGGAAAACGGAGCTGGAGGAATCAAGCTCCCTGACTTCAGAGTATACTACAGAGCTACAGTCATCAACACAATATGTACTGACACAAAAACAGAAATATAGAATAATAGAACAGGTTAGAAAACTCAGAGATAAACCCACGCACATATGGTCACCTTATCTTTGACAAAGGAAGCAAGAGTATACTATGGAGAAAAGATAACCTCTTCAATAATTGGTCCTGGAAAAACTGGACAGCTTCATGTAAAAGAATGAAATTAGAAGACTCCCTAACACCATACACAAAAATAAACTCAAAATGGATTACAGACCTGAATGTAAGGCCAGACACTACAAAACTCTTAGAGGAAAATATAGGCAGAGCACGCTTTGACATAAATCATAGCAAAACCTTCTTTGACCACCTCCTAAAGTAATGAAAATAAACAAATGGGAGCTAATTAAACTTAAAAACTTTTGCACAGCAAAGGAAAACAAAAACAAGATGAAAAGCCAACCTTCAAAATGGTAGAAAGTATTTCCAGATGAAGAAACTGACAAAAGATTACTCTCCAAAATGTACAAACAGCTCATGCAGTTCAATATCCAAAAAAATAAATAAACAACCCAATCAAAAAATGTGCTGAACACCTAAATAGACATTTCTCCAAAGAAAATATACAGATGGCCAACAAGCACTTGAAAAGTTGCTCAACACCAGTAATTATTAGAGAAATACAAATCAAATCTGTAATGAGGTATCAGCTCACACTGGTCAGAATGGCCATCATTAAAAAATCTACGGGACTTCCCTGGTGGCGCAGTGGTTGAGAGTCCGCCTGCCAATGCAGGGGACACGGGTTTGAGCCCTGGTCTGGGATGATCCTACATGCCGCGGAGCAGCTGGGCCCGTGAGCCACAATTACTGAGCTTGCGCGTCTGGAGACTGTGCTCCGCAAGAGGAGACACCGTGATAGTGAGAGGCCCACACACCGCGATGAAGAGTGGCCCCCGCTTGCCACAACTAAAGAAAGCCCTCACACAGAAATGAACACCCAACACAGCCATAAATAAATAAATAAATAAATTAATTAATTTTTAAAAAATCTACAGAGATTGCTTAAACATGGCAGAGTAGAAGGACATGTGCTCACTCCCTCTTGCGAGAGCACCAGAATCACAACTAACTGCTGAACAATCATAGACAGGAAGACACTGGAACTCACCAAAAAAGATACCCCACATGCAAAGACAAAGGAGAAGCCAAAATGAAACAGTAGGAGGGGCACAATCACAGTAAATTCAAATCCCATAACTGCTGGGTGGGTGACTGACAAACTGGAGAACACTTATACCACAGAAGTATACCCACTGGAGTGAAGGTTCTGAACCCCACATCAGGCTTCCCAACCTGGGGGTCCAGCAACGGGAGGAGGAATAACTAGAGAATCAGAATTTGAAGGCTAGTGGGATTTAATTGCAGGACTTTGACAGAACTGGGGGAAACAGAGACTCCACACTTGGAGGGCACACACAAAGAGTGTGCACACAGGGACCCAGGGGAAGGAGTAGTGACCCCATAGGAGACTGAGCCAGACATACCTGTTACAGAAGTGGGGGCTGGCTGTTGCTCACCATGAGGACAAGGACACTGGCAGCAGAAGTTCTGGGAAGTACTCCTTGGCGTGAACCCTCCCAGAGTCTGTCATTAGCCCCACCAAAGAGCCCAGGTAGGATCCAGTGTTGGGTTGCCTCAGGCCAAACAGCCAACAGGGAGGGAACCCAGCCTCACCCATCAGGAGACAAGTAGGTTAAAGTCTTCCTAAGCTCTGCCCACCAGAGCAACACCCAGCTCTACCCACCAACAGTCTCTCCCATCAGGAAACTTGCACAAACCTCTTAGATAGCCTCATCCACCAGAGGCCAGACAGCAGAAGCAAGAAGAACTACAATCCTGCAGCCTGTGGAACAAACACCACATTCACAGAAAGATAGACAAGATGAAAAGGAAGAGGGCTATGTACCAGATGAAGGAACAAGATAAAACCTCAGAAAAATAACTAAATGAAGTGGAGACAGGCAACCATCCAGAAAGAGAATTCAGAATAATGATAGTGAAGATGATCCAGGACCTCGGAAAAAGAAAGGAGGCAAAGATCAAGAAGATGCAAGAAATGTTTAACAAAGACCTAGAAGAAATAAAGAACAAACACCTAGAAGAATTAAAGAACA